>NW_023641146.1:0-10741 GCF_015228065.2 Penaeus monodon | reverse complement strand
CTCACTGTCACATATTTGTAGATTGTAATCTTGCGTCTGAACTACTGAAGCATAGGGAAGATGTAGATATTAACCTAAGTTAACCTATTATAAACTTCCCATAAATTAAGCTTATTAAGTTTTCCTATAAAGTAATTTGCTAAGCCTCAATAATGTTTTCACGGAATATATTAACTGTTCACATACAGTACAGTTGTATTTATACATTAATGGAGAGAAATTTAAGTGTGTACAGAAGTCAAGGATATATTTTTAGGTGCTCCCAAACTGCAAAGGTTGAAAATCACTGTGATGGACACTGATGAGCACAGTCTGTATTTATCCCCTGTGTCAGTTATCATTTTGCTGGCACAAGTTTATAATGGTCACAACAAAGAAGGTATATGTGCAAATGCTGCAAACACTAGTCACAGCTATTATTATTATTATGTTTCACAGTAAAGACTCAATATTTGTAACATAAGACACCACTTTTCTTCTTTTATAGGGTTTTAGACTATACTATAGTCTGTACTCCCTAAACATCATTATGTTTGATTAACCCTATGCCACTGAGAAAATTTCATATTCATATAGGATTTTTGTGAAATATGTTAACACAAGTTTCTCAGTGCTCAGGCACCAGAGTCAATAAGTAAACCTCATACCTCACCTGATTTCCATTTTCCTATTTTTTTTATCTATCTTTATTAATGATATTAATAATGGTGCTGTTATTATCATTTTATTATTATAATGTTATTAACATTACCAACAGTAACATAAGATAAGATAGAATAATTTTGAAATTCAAGGAAAAAGATAACAGGTGAGATAGTGGTTATAATAATTAATTCTTAGTGATTAAGCACTCATGGAAATATCTATCTTTAATACAATCAATAACAAAACTCATTGTGGCATGGCATTTCCATCATGCCATCCCTGGCAACAGTGGGTTAAGACATGGAATTTGTCAGTACATCACAATACTGACCTGTAATATATAATCTATTGCTCTCAATTAATCCACTATGGTAATCCCATATTGTAGTTTCTCCAATTGTAGCACCATTAATTATCACAAAATAATTATTCAGTGATATTGGATACTGAATAATTTAAAAAACTATTTTATAACTAATTAACACTAAAAAGATGGGTCTATTATGGTTAAAATGGCAGGGAGAACTCTGTATGGAAAGTAGTATGAACCCAATGCCACCAGAAATTGTAGTGGTCAGTGTAGTATTGTTTTTGTGAATGTCACTACACACAGATAGCTCCACAATTTCTTAGCCACCAAGGAGCCAATTAGTAGACCTTGTGACCTTAACTGATTTCACCTTTCCACAATTTTCTCTCTCTCTCTCTCTCTCTCTCTCTCTCTCTCTCTCTCTCTCTCTCTCTCTCTCTCTCTCTCTCTCTCTCTCTCTCTCTCTCTTTTTTTTTTTTTAAACCAATGTTGTTAACATTAGTACTGTTTATCGCCTTATCATTGTCTATAATTATTATTATGTTATTGACATTACTAATAACAATATAAAGTAAAAGAAAATATTTCCAAAAATCGTGGGAGAGAGTAAACACGTGTGATAGGTATTATTTATAATTTGCTCATTGTGTAAAGATAGGTATTAAATTAAATTCTAAATGGGCATGGCATATACTTACATGCAATCCTTGTAGCATCAGTTAACAGAAAGGAGTGAATCAATAGCAGCATGAAGGAGTAGGATTGAAAAGGACACTTCATAATAAGGCTTTCTATTTTGAGATCAAACATTTTTTCAGAAAGTGCAATTCACTGATCATTATATATTATCAAATATTATTTCAGTTAATACAAAAGAATATCAGAAAAACTCTACAACATTTGCTTTTTTCTTTCTGAAACCATAAAAAGTATGTAAAAAAGTTTTGCAGAAGGTCCCACTCAACTCATCATATAATTTCAACTAAAAACTTGAACCTAGAATAAGGGTTCATACACAATTCAAATACTGATATATGGCAACAGCTGATAAATTACACAAAAGTAAGCAATTTAAAACTCCAGACATCCTTCTTGCTTAATTTGTTTAGTTTCTTACATTAACTGTTATATTAAAAAGCAGACAGAAAAACACACTCAAGGTTGTCATGAATATAACTTCAACACATACATTGTCAAACAACTGCAAAAACTTTTAATTCTGAATTTTCGCTATACAGATACTGGGGTATCAAATTCCATAGGCCAATTTGTGCTGTAAGAATTAACAGCAAGGTACTGGGGCCTTATTTAAATTCCAAAACTTCCCATTTATAAGGAATAAAACACATAAAAAAGTTTTCTTATTTTATCCATTACATGCTAATAGATTCACAATTTCTTAGAAATTTTTTAGTTACCTAAAACATATTCAGATTACTTAACAGGTTTCATATACCAAAGTCCATCATTGAGGTAATGGCAGTTCTCAATAGCATGCCTTTATTTGTCTTGGCAATGTCTTCAGAAGACATTGCTGGACCCCAAACACACAGGGCGTGCTCCCTTCCCCTCTGCCATCACAGCTACTACACAGCTCTTGTCAACCTTGGACATCTTTGCTCCAGGTGATGTCAGACCTGGGCAATGATGTTGGCACCACTGAGGAAAAACCGATAGCACCTTGCCCAAACTTGCATCCATGGAAGCATGAAAGGATCTGGAACGACATGAAAGCGTAGTAATTGCAGTTCCTTCTCACTTGCACACCCATACTCAGACCCACTGACACACACGCTCGCGTGCTCGCTCACACGCTCCGCGTGCTCGCTCACACGCTCGCGTGCTCGCTCACAACCCCCGCTGCTCTCTCAAAAACGCTCGCACCTCACGCACTTGCACCTTCTCCTCCTCTTCATACTCTCTCTCTCTCTCTCTCTCTCTCTCTCTCTCGTCCTCTCTCTCTCTCTCTCTCTCTCTCTTCTCTCTGGTTATAAGAATATTTTAGTTACAAGACAGAAGCACTCACTTTATGTAAGAGTTTCAGAGTTGGCATCCATGCTCCTTCTCGCTGTCTGAAAAACAGAACTCCCCATCACTCTTCACCAGCAGCTCAATATGCTCAATGGCTTTTTGAAAAAATAAAAAAATTAAAAAATAAAAATCATTTTTTTTTTTTTTTTTTCAGTGAGATTTGCAGTTACTAAATGCATCATATCTTTAGAAAAGAAACAAGGATAATCCTTTTACCATTTGATAATTTTAAGGCATCTTTCTTGGAAGTATCTTATCAACTGCTCTCCAAGGAGGGGAATGATTCTATTAGCTTCTGACGTATCCCTCTCTGTACGGACGACTTTAGCTGTTGACTGCCTGACACCGACTCCTTCTCTCGAACCTGTTAAAAAAAAAAGGACAAAGTAAATATCTCTAATAGTTATAATTCCCTAGAGTATGCTTACATTATCTATACCAGAACACGTTCTAAGCATAGAAATATGAAATTTGAATTACCAGGTGCCTTCATTTTTTTTTATCTTTAAAAAGACTTTAGAGGTCTTCTAATATTTTGAAAATTGTATTTTTTCCCACAAAAATATTTTTAAATATAAGATTCATCATCCACCTTTAGTGATCTCCTTCCTCTGAAATCAGTACAAACTATAAAGAAAAGGGCAAATATTTCCTGACATACTACGGGAAATCAAGTTAGGTTACATAGGCCTACTCAATTGACTCCTTGGTGGCAAAGGGCTCTTGGAAGCCAAATATGTGAAAACACAATTCACAATAAACAGTGGATTTTCCCCACTCACAGCAGCTAAGGGTTAGACTTCTCAACTGGATGATTTTTTTGTACCAGTTAAAAGCTTTTCTTAAGGAGATCTGGGCATTCATTCAATGCTTAGAGATCAGCTTTACTGCCTATATATTGTCCTAATCATAACTAGGGCTACATACTTTTTGATTACATGATGTTAACCCTAACTGACGGGTACATTCATAGAGGCCGGAGCCTCACTGCCAGGGGCACCACTCATGCCAAATACCACATCCCATGCCATTTCTTCGTAATACTACGAAGATATGTTGTATTTCAGTTTTCATTATTTTTTTACAGTCTCTACTTGCCAAATTCCTGATAAATCGAGACTGAAGGCTATTTTTGTTGCTATAAGACTCCATAGTTGATCATTATTCGGTCTATAGTCCGAATAAAATAAGCAGTGTGCGGCATCATGGAGTTAAAATCGGGTTTGTTGCATTTTTTTTGCTTGTTGCTGGTAAAAATGAGAAAGTGTTAAAACTGATTTAATCACACTTTCACTGGCAAAAAATAATCTTTTGCCGTGATTGTAAAAAAAAAATAATATATGGCATGTCCTACATACTCTATGGCATGTGCTACGTGCCCCCGGCAGATGGTCCCGCCATGCCATGGCATGTGCGTACATGCCACCCGCGGCAATGGGTTAAAAGAAAAAAATCTTAAAGCTAAATAACATCATTCAATTTTTTTTTTATTTCAGCTATGATTTTGTAAAGTTTTTTCTTATACTGTATAAATGCTTTCTACTCTCAAGCTCCAGAGCCCCTGATATAATTCAGAAAAAATCCAAAAGACTAACTGAAGCCTGCTGAGGAGATAATAAGAGAAATTCATATTGCAAAATTACAGTTAAATAGCTATGTCCCATGAACATTCCTTCTCCCTATATACTTTCCCAATGCAACGAGTTTTTCATGTTTAAATGGATGAGGCCACTTTGTGAAAGTAATAGCTTTAACGTGTCACAAAACCCTCATTTCCATTGCAAATCATACTGTGATAGGATGCTTTTCTAAATCCTGGTATTTATGAACCATACTCTAGTCAACTGGTTTATTCTGGCAAAAGAGGGGATACACATAAAAAGACACGTACTAACCTTGAGAACTAATTTTTTTTGTAATATTACTTGACACTCACATTTTATATTATCCTTTTCAATATTTGCTGACTTAGGCAGAGTACTGTGGCTTCCATTACACTTTCCTAACATATAGAGCTTTTAGACCACCATGGTAATCTGACAAAGTAAGAACTATCTAGCCAGATTACTGTTGTAATACCTAGTTGGCTTTTGCCTTAGGATAAAATGGGAGGCTACACATTTTTAGTGCAATCCTACTGTAAATTTTCAATTAAAATACTTTACCCATCATCCACGTATTCGTGAACCCAGGGAATTTTTTTTTTTTTTTTTTTTTTTTTTTTTTTGCAAGCCAGTTGGCTGGTTTGGTTGTTTTAACCAAAATATCAGTTATCATCATGCATTTTCAATAGTAAGAATGAAAAAATGGGAGAAACCCCTCAGACAGCTGTATCTTCTCATGTGGTATGTGCATGAAAGTGAACCTCCACTGAAAGCAAGCTACCTTCATGGTGCAGCTGTAGCCAGTTATAGTGTCGGTATGTGCCATCAGCATTTATGCTTCATATTTTCTTTTTCATGAAATCATGCAACCTGTAACCAATAGGATGGGATACATGATATCTGCATTTCAGGCTGATATGAATAAAAGGGCACAAAAAACAAAAAGAAATACAGACCAACAAACAAAAGCAATGAAGAACCGGACGTACCATCATAGAGCAAACATCTACGTACTTCTAACTTTATTAAGTGTAGTGTACCAAGACATTTTAATGGCACAAATCTCAATCCAGATCCAGGGGAAAACCCTGGTAAAAGTGATATGGACACAATTTTCAATCAAAGAAGACCACGAGAGAAAAGCGACAGCGAGGAAGACCCGCATCCCAACATCCCCGGAAGAACGAAACTGGCAGAAAACTTTACGAAACACAATCCAGCCATAACCAAAGACACACCCATGCACAGGCAAGGAAGTCAAAATGTAGTACTAATCAATTTAAGTGGTGAAAATGAAGCCTCAATTTCAGCAACCCAATTAAAATTTAAAAGTGCCATAACAAATCATTTTCAAAATTATAAAGAAGATTCCCTAAGAGTCTTAAAAACAGGAAAGGCCATAAATTTGAGGTAAACGACATAAAAAAATTAAAACCTCTAAATCAAATAAAAAAATTGGGAGTCTGGAAATAAAATGTAAACACCGCATTAAGCAAACATAGGATGCTCATACGGCACTATTTTCACAGTAGAAGTTGAGCTAACCCCAGAAGAATTAAAGAGAAATGAAATAATAAGTGGGAACAATAATGAAAGTAGAAGTGATAAGAATTAAAAAGAGCAACAAAGAAAAAGGAAATGAAATAAAACGGATCCCAACTAAGTCCTTAAGGCTAACCCTTTTAAAAGGGAGGCTACCAGAGAAGGTACAATAGGACATACATCCTATCTGTCCATCAAAATATTTTCCCCATCCTCCTATTTTTAGGCGTCTGAGGCATGGACATGAACCAGACATGCAAAAATAAGAAAAAATGTAGCAAAAGTAGCCAGTTCAACCATAGCTATAAGAAAGCCCCCAAAAAAAAATTATTGCTTTTTCTGTCATGGTGATCACCCACCCAATACAACCAATGCAAATACACAGAGAGGGTCAGAATTAACATAAAAAATATAACCCCAAATGACTAGAAATTTAAGAAACAATTTCAGAGTTAAAGCCTATTCAGAAAAAAGAGACTCCAAATCCAAGAACCTCTGCAATAAACCCAACCCGCCAACACAAACAAACAAACAACCAACAAGCAAAGAAAAAAACAAAACATACAACCAAAAGAACATGCAAACATAAACAGCAGAACTATATCATTTTATAATTATCCATTATTTTATTAAATTTTATTTATTATTATATTATTATTAATTATTATATTATTTTATTATTATTATCATTGGTATCAGTATTATCATTATTTGTTTTTTTCATTTTTATTGTAATTTTCATTATATTAATTATTATTTATTATTATTATTATTATATTAGTATTATAATCTTTTTATTACTTATTATTTATTATTATTATTATTATTATCCCTTGTTATTATTATGATTTTTACTATTCTATTATTTTATTATTATTATTATTACTTATTATTACAAATTATTATTAGTATTAAAATATTATTATTATTATTTACTTAGTTGTTTATTTATTTTTTTTATTATTATTATTATAATTATATATTAATATTATTATTTTTATTATTATTTTTATTATTATTATCTTTATTTTATTATTTTTAAATTTTATTTTTAAAATTTTTTCATTTTTGTTATTTTTTTATCATTATCTCATCATCATCTTTATCTTATTATCATTATTTTTGTTATTTATTACATTATTACCCAAAATCCATATCTGTTATAACTTCATTTTTCTATTTTGTTATCTTGCTATTGTTGTTTTTTTATTACAAATTTTTATTATTATTATTATTTTCATTATTATTTTATTCATTATTTTTATTTTTATTATTATTATTATTAAAATATTTATGTAATAAAATAATAAAAAATAAAATGATAATAAAAAAAATAAAAAAAATTAATATAAAAATAATAAAAATAATAATAATAATAAAAAAATAATAATTTCTATATTTTTACTTATCATATTATTTTTTATTTTTATTATCATTATTATCATTTTTATTTTAAAAATTATTTTTTTTATTTTATTTTTTATTATTATTTTTAAACTATATATTATTATTATTAATATTATTTTTTATTATTTTGTATCACTATTTTATTTTTTTTTTTATTATAATCATTTTGTTATTATTTTATTATTTTATTATTTTATTATTTTATTTTTATTATTTAAAATTTTATTAAATAATTCTTTTATTTTATTGTTATCTTAATTTTATTATGAAAAAACAAAATTTATTATTAATTATATTATGCTTTTATTATTATTTTGTTATTATCATCATCATTATTATTATTTTTTACATCTTTATTATCTTTTTTTCTTTTTTATTTCATTAACATACTATCATCATTTTGATTTTGTAATTGTATACTTATTATTTCACATCATAAAATATTTACGGGGCTTTTCGCTTTTTCTAAATCATTTAAAATTTGTCTTTATTTCAAACTGTCATTACTTTTTACGTAGAAACACCATAACATCTAAACGACACACGCATATTCCACACCACACCCCACACACACACACACAACACACACACACACACACACACACACACAACAACAACACCACACACACCCCAACACACACACACCACCACACCACGCAAAACACAAAAAACCCCAATCACCCCACACAAACACGCAACACACATAAACACACATAACAGGCTCTCCAAACCCCTTCTTTAAAACCATTCGCCCATAAAAAAAATACATAACCCCCCCCCCCGGGGAAACCCCACTCAAAATTCACTCAAAAAACCCCAAAAAACACGATCCCCCCCCCCCAAAAAAACCCCACACGCCCTAAAAAAAAAAACACAAAACCAACAAACAAACCCCCCTCCACACACACAACACAAACTAAAACCCCCCCCCCCCCAAAAAAACACACCAAAAAAACACAAACACACACACAGCCCCCCCCCCCCCCCCACATACAAATCCTGCCCCGGCCTGCACACCGTGCCGGGTTTTGGGTCAAATACATCGCTAAAAGCCCCAAAAAAACAAAAAACCACACTTCCTTTTGGGCGACCCCCCGCCCTTTCTCAACTACAAGACCCCCCTCTACGCCACTTCTCGCGAGTCGAATTCGGTCAAAGGTTTTAAAAACTCTCGACCTTGGGGGGTTCTTGCCCCCACCCCCCCACGATTTCCCCTTCAAAACCCCCCCCTTTTAATCCCCACGAAAACACCCCCCCCCCCTTTATGTACCAGCCCTATGTTCGTTCAGTGATCAATAAAACATGACTATTAAATATAAAAAGATAATGATTATTAGCAATAGTATTAATCATTTATAATAGTAATATTTTTACTTATAACGATAATGATATAGTTGTTTTTTTGTGTTTTTATTTGTTGCTATGATGATTATTTTTTATCATTATATTTATTTTTTCATAATCAATATTAAAATTATTATTATTTTTTTTAACGTTATTTTATCTTATCATCGTTATTAATTTTCTGTTTACACTGTTTTGTTATCATGTTATTATCATAACATCTCATCACAAAAACAACAAAAAAAAACAATAAAAATGGGGATGATGATAAAAAAAAAAAAGAAAAAAAAAAAATTTTAATAAAAATTAAATTTTATAATAAAGATAAAAATTAATATAAGATAATAATAAAAACACACACACACACACACACACACACACACACCACACACACACACCACACACAACACGCAACACACACACACTACCACCACACCCACACTCCACACACACACACACCACCACACACCAAACACAAACTGTAATTTATATATTATTAAAAAAATTATATATAAATAATAATATATATTTTAAATTTATTATTATTATAAATAATATATTTAAATTATATATTATATTTTTATATAATTATAATAAAATATATTATTTATAATATATTAATAATATATATTAAAATATATATATTTTATATAGTATATAATTAAATTATTTTATATTAATAATATAAAATATTTTTATAATATTATATATCATATAAATTAATATTTTATCATTTATATAATTTTTTTATACTTTAAAAGTTGTTGTGTGGGTGTGTGGTGTGTGTGTGTTTGGGGGTGTTGTGTGAGTGTGTATGGTGTGGTGGGGTGCGTGTGTGTGGTTGTGTGTGTTGTGTGTGTGTGTGTGTGGGGTGTGTGTGTGGTGTGTGTTATTTTTTATCTTTTATAAAATTTCATTATTTTATCATAATTTTTATTATTATAATTATTTTTTTTTTTTTTTCTTTTTTTTTCTCCACCATTTTTATTTTGTTTTGGGGTTTTTGTTTGGGGATGAGATGATTTGATTAACGGATACCCATAAAGTGATAAACAGATAAAAATATAACGGGATAAAGGGTGAAAATAACTTAAAAAAAAACAGTAAAAAATTTTAAAATTTTTTGAAAAATTAAAAAAATGTAAAAAATCTCATAGCAAAAAATACAACCAAACAAAAAACTATTATCATTATCGTTTTAAGAAAATTTACTAATGAATGATTAAAACATTGCTCATAACATTATCTTATTTTTTAAAGTAGCAGATTTTTTTATTTGTCACATAACAGACATAGGGCTTGACATAGACGGGAAGGGGGGGGGGGTGTTACGGGGGATTAGAGAGGGGGGGGTTATGAAGGGAAATCGTGGGGGGTGGGGCAGAACTCCCCCCCCCAAGGTCGAGAGTTCTTAAAAATTTTACACGAAATTTGACCCCGCGAGAATGGCTAGAGGCGGTCTTGTAGTTGAGAAAAAGGACGGGGGGATCGCCCTTTGAGAAATGTGGGTTTTTTGTTGTTTTGGGGTCGTGAGCGATGTATTTTGACCCAACCGGACGGGTAGCAGGTCCGTGGGGGGGATTTTTTGTGTGGGGGGGGGGGGGGCTGTTGTGTTTGTGGTGTTTTGTGTGTGTTTGTGTGTGTGGGGGGGGGTTTTGGTTTGTGTGTGTGTGTGTGGGGGGGATTGTGTTTTTTTGTTTGTGTGTTTTTTTTGTATATTTGGGGTTGGGGGTGTTTTATTTGGGGGGGGGATCTGTGTTTATTTTTGGGGGTTTTGTGAATTTTGGGGGGGGGGTTTTAAAATTTGGTGTGTTTTTTTTGGGGGGGGCGGGGGGGGGTGGGTTTTTTTTATTTTTTT
>NW_023641145.1:40000-41963 GCF_015228065.2 Penaeus monodon | reverse complement strand
TTCTCCCTCCCCCTTCCTCCCCTGCCCTTCCTCCCCTGCCCCTTTCCTCCCTGCCCTTTTCCTCCCCTGCCCCTTCCTCCTTCCCCCTTCCTCCCCTGCCCCTTTTTCCCCCCCCCTTCCCCTTTGTCCCTTCCTCCCCCTTTCCCCCCCCCCTCCCTTTCCCTTCCTCCCTGTCCCTTCCCCCCCTCCCCCTTCCCCCCTGCCCTTCTCCCTGTCCTTCCCCTCTCCCCCTTTCCCTTCCCCCCTTTTTTTTAGGTTTGGGCCTTTTTCTTTTATCAAATTGTTTTTTTTTTCTGTATCATTAATTTTCTAAAAGGGAAAAAACGTCAACAGTAACCATTGTGAAGTAATCGTAATGTAAGATTGCATTAGTAATAATGATGATGCAGGGAATGTCAGTCCCAATTGATTTGAAATTTTGTATCATTAAAATGATTTTAAAATAAATTTAAAATAAAAATTTAAATTATATATATATAAAATTATATATATAATATATTAATAAAATATTATTTATTTATATTTATTTATATGTATTGTATATTATATTAAAATTATATATATATATATATATATATTTATAATTATATATATAATATATTATATATTTGTTTTTTGTGTTGTGGTGGTGTGGTGGGGGTTGGTGTGTGTTGTGGTGTGTTGTGTGTGTGTTGTGTGTGGGATACATAATATGTTATATATATATATATATTATATATATATATTTATATTATATATTAATTTTATACTTACACATCATATACACACACACCCACACACACACCACACACACACACACACACAAAAATTAATTTATTTAAAATATTTATATATATATAATTATATTTTTAATATATATATATATATATAATTATTTGTGTGTGGTGTGTGGTGTGTATTAGCTAAATTTTAAAATTTTATATTTTATATATAATATTTTTTTATATATATATTTTAATAGGGGGGGGGAAGAGAAAAGAAGAGAGGAGAGAGAGGAAAAAGAGAGAGAGAGGAGAGAGAGAGAGAGAAGAGTAAACAAAGAGGGGTCAGGGAAACAAAGCCGATGCGAGTTCCCTCACGCTCGCCTTGCTTAAAGTCACTTTTTCGCTGTGAATTTAAAGTATGGTAGCATAATGTACTAAATTGTTTGGTAAAGCAAGGTTGGTGATATTTTGCTCTACCCTATCTATTTTCTATCTAACACTCTCTTTTTTCTATCTCATCTCTCGGGATGGGTTTAGGCAAACCCCATGCCCTTCTTTCCTTAAAGCTACGACACTCTACCATAATTACCTACAGTTTCCAATTTCCTTTCGTTCAGGTTACTCTCCGCATCGGAAAAGATACAGCGTAGCGCCCCCACCCCATTCGGGCTACTTTAAGGACCTGCAGCGAGCAATCATTGCCAATTTACCGCCCTCCCAACAGCCTGAAGCCTCCGCCACGCCCACATTCCCCGAGTTCATTGAGTACCTGATCGATTCAACCGCGAACCTGACGACTGCCCAAGACTGGAACCGTGAACGTGAGTGTCTGCGTGAGCTTCGCGATATTGATAAAATCATGATCATATTTTCGATATCCCCAAGGCCATAGCAATAGTGATTGCCAATATGTAAACATCATGCATTGTTAATAAAATGATGGGAGATAAAGACTGGGAGACAGAGAAGGGAAGGGAGGGAGTCAAAATAGCAAAATATGGTAGAAGAGGAGCTCAGGAGCGAGGAGGAAGAGAGTCCGGTGCAGGCCTTACAGACGAGAAATCAATAGGCACTTCTGACCAAATTTAAATGTCGACTGTGTCACAGCTCAGCCAATTATGTGGCACCTGACTCTCCTGGCAGAACAGGGTCCAATATTCATGGCAAAACAAAAAATTAATATAATGTTCCGTATGATTAGATATTCCATATTGTGCGAGGCAAATTCGCATAAAGACACACTAATGTGTGAGTATGTA
>NW_023641145.1:30000-32500 GCF_015228065.2 Penaeus monodon | reverse complement strand
AATGGTATCTTCCACAATGTTTGCAAGCTGAGTCTTCCGACCAGAGTTCTGAAAGATCCTGACATCTTCATTTGCTACTGTGACCTGAGATTCCAACTCGTTCTGGCTGACTAACTGGCTAACTTAAGGTCCAGTCGCCTCAGTCCCAGATGGATCCTCAGTAACTCCAGTAACACCACCATCACCTTAACAACTGCATTGGCCTGCCCGGGAACTTGGTCGATAAAATAAGTCTGAGAACTCCCTTGAGTCTTGTGGACCACAAACTTTCCCAGCTGAAATTCACTGAACACCTGGGATGAGTTTGTTCCAAAAAACCATGTCTTCTTTGAGGTGGAGGGGTAGCCATCGAGAAATGTTCACACTGTGGTTTGCAAAGAAGGGATTAGAGCAGACAGTGTTTGGGAATACAAGTTGAAGTTAGCCTCTCTGAAGGACCAACGAGGAAACCACTAATTCCATTGACAACACAAGCTCCCATAACTGAAACTGAGGACTCTACTTTCTGAGTGCCTCACACACAGCGTCGAAATTCAGGGCTCCTTCAGTATCCATGATACTTATATGCTTCCTTTCGGAGCATATGGAGACACGCTGTAACTTGGTGCATGTGGTGCGTTCTCCCGCGCTAGCACAGCCTGTCAATTCAGATGCGGCAATCAAACTACAATACTACAACTAACAATACTTCTAGTTAAGATATATACGGGGGCTTATTAGTATAGTCCTACACTGAGTACACCACTACAACAGTTAGTAAATTATAACTACAGCTAGTACTCCACAAGCTGACACTGAACCCAAAGAGCCTGCCCGTATTTTAGTGAAGGATCATAGATGTTGCCATTCAATTTATTGCAATATCAGTGATCAGACACCTTCCGAAAAGGCTAATTTTGAGCCAAGCAATAGGCGTCAAAGTGAAAACGGGTAGCCAGAATGGAATTCAATAGACACCATTGACTTCTAGCCAGAATACATTCATTTTCATGCTTGGATCATTAACACATTTCTGTTCATTCAAGTTCTACTTTGAAAACCATTTTTTGCATTTGACGAGGCGGCCATCTTAAAAATTGGCAGCTATCTTGGATTTCCAGTTGAAGAACGTACTTTTCTTTAAAAGTACATCCTGAACATCATATGTGCCAAATCTGATTTTTGTAAGACCAGATCGACAGAATTTAACCTTAACACCCAAAACAGATATTCACTTCTCAGCGAAGAAGTACTCAACATTGACCAAAATAAACAAACGGTTCAATGACATAAAAAAGGGAAAAGCTGCACGGGAAAAGTAGGCGGTAAGAACGTTAAGCAAAGCTCCAGCAAGTTCTCGGTAGAAACTAAGAGCTTATGCAAAAACGTAGGGTCATGAAAGTATCATCAAACAGGGACAAAATAAAATTTAGCCAAATTAACAAAGACTATAAATAAAAAGAAGAGGGAAGATATATGGAAATTCAATACTCAAATAATGAATGAACAGTGATCTCAGGTACTAGCATGAAAACAGTAAAAGGGAACTCGAATAAGGAGAATCAATTGTATGCAATAAAGAAACCTATGGAGATGTGACATACAATAAGATGAAATTATAAGAGTAGTGGAGGATTTTACAGGATCTATACAACTCAAATGAACAGCCATGGATAGAAGTAACGCGTAACTAGAGACAGACCTAGCATCACAACAGAAGAAATAAAGAGAGCGCTTAAAGGCATGAAGAGAGGGAAAACCTGGGAGAAGAGGGAAATTAGTATAGACCTTATAAAAAACGCAGGAGGAATTGCAACAGTGAAACTAGCCAATCTTTTTAAACAAAGACTTATCAACGGAAAATTCCGAAAGCCTGGAAAATTACAACAATTATTTTGATACATAAAAAAGGGGAAAAGAAAGGATCTAAAAAACTACCGACCAATAAGCCTTCTTTCAGCTACTTGCAAACTATTTACAAAAGTCATCAGAACTCGCATCTCTGACCGCCCTGGATTCAAACCCAAACCTAGAGAACAAGAAGGCTTTCGAAATGGATTCTCAGCAACAGACCACCTCCACACGCTCACCCAAATAAAGGAAAAAATAAACGAATATAGGAACCCCTGTGTATGGCATTCATCGACTACAAAAAGGGAAAATTTGAATCTGTAGAGATACCAGCAGTACTGGAAGCTATCCGAAACAGGGAGAAGAGGAGGTATATTTTAAATATTGGAAAAAATATACAAAAATGCAACCATCAAAATCCACTGGAAACCGACAAATACCAATTAAAAAAAGGGGTTAGACAGGGTGATATCATCTCACCAAAAATGTTTACAGCTTGTTTTGAGGAAAAATTCAAAAGCTTGAGTGGAATGGAAAGGGTATCAAGATAAAAGATGAATACCCAAACAGTCTAAGATTTGCAGATGATATTGTTCTCTTCAGTGAAACTGCAATGAAATGCATCAACTAATAAGTGATCTGAATAGAGAAAGTCGAAAATCGGACTTTG
>NW_023641145.1:0-25000 GCF_015228065.2 Penaeus monodon | reverse complement strand
GGGATAATATCATGTGATGGTGTGTGATGTCAGGAATGTCTGCTAGATTATAATTCCCGCGAGGTAAGAATGGTGTTGTGAGGCTTATGAGTGCGTGACTAGTGTGAAGATTACAGTAAGCAAGGAGGAGGAATGGCCGTGAAGTTTCAGGTGAGGAGGAATATGGCAAGGCGACTACAGGATATAGTATTAGGAAAGAAGTAAAGGGGGACTATATTCGTATAAAGCATACATTTGCAGGGAGGAAAAGTGAGTGGCAAAGGAAAGTATATGAGACGGTGAAAGTGATCCATGTTTAACATGATTACAGTTTCTCATTGAACATCAGTTACCCTAATAAATGGAAGCAGTAATGAAATGTTTGTACTTTTCTACCTGGGGACAAAGTACTCTTGACCCAAGTCATATACAAACGTAGCTAAACATTGTTCCGTGCGGAGATTTTATACATTTTGAAACTATTAACAAATTGGTGAGCTCTCTGATTTTCACGGGCAGTAACAGCTAAAGTGAGTTATTTCTTTTTCATATCAACTAAGATGGCAGTATAAAAAAAATAATAATAATAAAATGATAAACATATGGGCTGATGTAAAATAATTTCAGTCGAGGCTGTGGTCTGAACAGTGTTCATTGCGACAAATGAAGAAAAAGGTATAAATGAGAATGTAATATATTAATTCCCATTGGTGATCTGATTTAGTTGAGTAACTGAATAACTGACTTATGTACATTAATAAAGTGTTTATTTTCATGATGTCTACATGAAGTATATCTTCGTTTCAAGCAAGTCTTTGGCCCTGGGAGCGTGACTTCTTCCATGGGTGACTGCCTCTGCCACAACAATAATCACGGAAGCCTATTGTTTATTTCATCCCATGCCTTGATTTGCTTTACACACACACTGCACGCGCACGCCCACCCATGCTGAAGCGATGGATCCAGATTACCTTTAGAAAAACTTTTCGTAAGATCTTTTGCACAGTCATCTCAGGTAATGCTACTACTACTTAAAATGTTGCTGCTCCTTCAGCTAAAGATCATGGTTGACACTTTATATCTGTGGCTACCGATGATCTGCTGTTCCTTATACCTAGTATTAATACAAAGCTACGACTACTGCCCTGCCTAGGCTGCTCCTCCCTGTAATAATTATAGAAATATTCACGCACACACACACACGCACGCACGCAAACACACATATGTAATATATATAATATATATATGTAATATATATAATTATATACATATATATAATATATATGTATATGTTTATATATACATACATATATATATATATATATATATATATATAATAATATATATATATATTGTGTGTGTGTGTGTTTGTATGTATATTCTAATATATATATATATATATATATATATATATATATATAATTATATCATTGTGTGTGTGTGTGTGGAGGACAATATGCCAGTTTCTTACCCATTACACTATTAGTCAAAATCAATATGTTCGACAATGTACATATATACATGTAACAATGAAAAATAGTATTATTAGTACTGATTTGATGTTACATGAATATGCCATCAAAACCAATACCACAATTTTTCAACGCCACTCATAGTGTGTGTGTGTGTGTGTGTGTGTGTGTGTGTGTGTGTGTGTGTAAGAGAGAGAGAGAGAGAGAGTGTACGTGCGTGCGTGCGTGTGGGGTGGGGTGGGGGGGTTACGTGCGTGAATACGTGAGAACAGACAGCCATTTACTGTTGCGATACTCGTGATGCCTCGCATCATGTTCAGTGTTTTTTTATGGTTCATAGTTTAAAACTTAATGCCAAAAGGCTATTGTCAGTGTCCGTGCCCTCTCTCCGTAGTCAAGTGGAGGGAAGGCATTGCATTTTCATGGTGATCAGTGTGTCAGTTTAACTGATGGTCAGGGTGTTCATTATATTTTATAATGTTTTATTTTTTTCAGTAAATTATTTCTTCCCTTGAACATGAATTTTCGAAATTTAAATTTTTTCATTGTGTTCATCTAGTTTTTTTTTTTTCAACTTGGCGTCGCCTAGAAAATATTTATGGATAGTAAAGGTTTTCCTTGGTCAAGGGGGACAACGTTTTTTTCATTTTTACTACGTTTATTTGTCTTTTAAACCCATTTTCCTTGAAAAGGGAAATACGTTAAAACTTTTTGAATTCAGTCCCCTTTTCATGGTGACCTTTTCCCCCTCCCCTTCAATTTTTGAATATCTAGCTGCTAGGACCCCTTGAATCATTTTTTTTGTTCCCTTTTTGGGAAAGCCCCTTTACTTTTTGACGATGGTGCAGGGATGACCCCAAAATTTCTTTGAAATGCTGACGATTCTAGAACTACAAAATACGCTTACGATTTCCTTGTTCTGCCTTTAAAAAACAATTTTGTTAAAAAATGCAAATCTAGCGGACCCCACCCCTTGTAGCAGAAAAATTTTTTGCCCCAGAAACTTTGTTCCGAGAAAAACTTTAAAAATGATTTCCTTCCCAAAAGGATAAAAAAAACCATAAGCTTTTTGGGTTAAACGAGATGGGCCTTTCGCGGTAAAAAGTATGGAGTAGAGACCCCTGGTCTAGATAAATGAACAAAGTCCTTTTTTATAAAACGTTTTGGGGGGCCCCGAACTTTTTTGAGGAAAATGGTGAAGTACTGTACGCTAGTGAGAGAGACCTGGGGGTGGGGTGTGGGGTTGTCATTTGATAGGTGGAAAAATATCCGAGGCATGCGAGAAAAACGCTCAAAAAGGGGGTAATATTGAACCAAGATTTTTTGTGGCTAAATCCAAAAACGCCCGTCACCGCCTTTTTTTCGAGAAAAGTGCTGACATTTGAGGTGCCTAATCGTTATTTTTACTTTTTTTCACTCTTCATATTTTTTGGTTGGTTTATATGGGGGATTTTGCTTGGTAAAGGCAGTTTTTTGGATTAAATTCACGGATAGTAAATCTGACTAAGGATTAAACGCGACACCTAGAATTTTCCCTTGGGACTTTTAAGGGAAAATTTTTGTTCATCCCCCCCATACATTTTTTTTTCTCATTTTTCAGATATCCTTTTTATATTTGGGTTCTTGTTTTGCCCTGCAAAACCCAAGGGTTGTTAGTTGTGTGTTTTCACGCGATATTTTTTTAAATTTGCATTATTCTAAGTCTTCCAGAGTTATTGTTATTAAACATGGTGGATAGAACGCAAAGAAAAAAAAAACTTAAAAACATTTTCTTAGTAAAGTATTTGTTTTTACACCATTCAAAAAAGTTTTTAAAGGGTTTTTCAGACCTAGCTTATAACAACAGATTAATGTACAATATAATTTTCGGTGTGTAACGGGTATTCAAAAAAAAAATAGATTAAAAGGAAATTTGAAGGTTACTAAACGAGTTTGTTTTTTGTGTGTGTGTGGTGGTTTTTTGTTTGTGTGTGTTTCATTGGTATATGCTGAGTCGCAAATGACAGTTGAAAAGAAAAGCAGTAAACGGGACTCGTACATCTGGCTGTCATTCTGTTTTTTTTTGCGTTTTTGTGCTAAACATCACGGAAAGGCTTCTCGGTCACAACATAACAACTACAAAATCAGTGTATGTGGTACTTGCAAAATATGCTGATTGTTAAAGACACGGTATAATGGAGCAAGCGAGTGTAAATCCAGGAGGAAATGAATTCTATTACAGGAATAGAAAATCTTGACATCTGAACCGGCAAGAAGAAGCGCCGGTTCAAAACAACTTGAGAGGAGATGGTTGGCTGACTCCACTGCCGGCAAAACAATGTGATATATTGAATTAGCACGAGGGATGAATGACGCGATGGTTATATTTGGTGCCTACTCGCATATTTCCCTTGACCCGCATGAGGCCCGCCAAGTCTCATGAATGAACACATGTCTCTGGAAATAAAGGCAAGTATATTTGGCTAATCTCTGACTAAAATGTATCAACCACTGAAGGAACCTCATGACACCGATGCCTTCAGTCGATGACAAAGGGCAACGTCAGTGGCGAGAATGCAGTTGATGCTAGTGTGACAGATCAGGTGTCATTGTCTGATATGTCAACGACACTGTCATATACGCACAGACGTGTTAAGGTTGTCGGAATGAATATGGAATGCTGGCTAAGGTCAGCTGATTTGTATGGCAGTTATTTCATTGATAGATATTTCTTTTGAGTTAGTAATGAATGAATCTATGTGGAATACTTATATAATATCTATAAATATGACAATTCAAGTCCAAGTGTGGAAAGAATGCTTGGTCACCGATGTGCATAAAATAATGATTATTAAATCATGTGACCATTCCAGCTGAGAACCGTATCTTGATTCAGGGATGCCTGGTGCAGGGGCGTGAGAACCGAAAACCCCGGGGCCCTTAAACGAGCATTATCGTTCTCGTGCGCGCGTTGCTAGTGCCGTCTCATAACGGGTGTCGTGAGTAAAATGGGAACAGTAAAATGGCTTCATAGGCTGCTTATACTGTGTCTTTTTCTTTAAAAGTATTTTTATATAGATGTAGAAGCTGTACTCATGGTTGTGCGGATAAATTTCCCATTCAAGCGCAGATATGAACTACTGCCAGAGCAACAGGCCAAGGTAACCGTCAATAAAAAAATATTTGCGATCGATGCGGACGTTGCGACAGTCAGTTGTTATGCACCGGACATGATTACTGACATCACCATGTATATGTAATTGTATATGAAATGCCGCAGAACCCTAGGAAGACGACATGGCACAGCATAATTCTTCTATGAGTGGTGATCGCATTTTACAAATCCGGAAATTACCTTCAGCAGGTCATTCTTGGGTCTAACTTAATTAAGCTGACGTTGCTAAGACTGTTACAACTCATCAGTAACTCTCTCTCTCCTCTCTCTCTCTCTCTCCTCTCTCCCCTCTCTCTCTCTCTTCTCTTTTCTCTCATCTCTCTCTCTCTCTCCTCTCTCTCTCTCTCCCCTCTCTCTCTCTCTCTCTCTCTCCTCTCTCCTCTCTCCTCTCTCTCTCTCTATCTGTGTGTGTGTGTGTGTGTGTTTTTTTTTTATTTGTTTATGTGTTTATCCGTATGTTTGTATGTCTAACTCGGTCTCTCTCTCTCTCTCTCTCTCTCTCTCTCTCTCTCCTATCTCTCCTTTTCTCTCTCTCCTCCTCTCTCTCTCCTCTCTTCTCTCTCTCCCTCCCCCCTCTTCCCCTCTCTCTTCTCCCTCTCCCCTCCCTCTCTCTCTCTCTCTTCTCTCCACCCCCCCACACACACACACCCCACACACACACACACACACACACACACCACACACACCACACACACACACACACACACCTTTAAATGTACATTTCCATTATATATATATTTTAAATATAATATAATATAATATAAAATTTATATATATATATAACGTATGTATTTATGCCTGTATAAATGTGTATGGTTGTGGATTGTGTATATAATACATACATATCTATATATATAATATATATATATATATAATATATATATATATAAAATATATTATACACACGCACACGCCCCACGCACACGCACACACACAACACACACCCCACACCCCACACACACACAACAACACACACACCCACACACACACACAAAAAACAACACACACCACCCCATAACACACACACACAACACCACCCCACACACACACAAAAACACCAACATAATATATAATATATATATATATTTTAAAATTTAATATAATATATATATATATTACAACACACACGCACACACGCACAAATGCACACACACACACACACACCACACACACACACACACACACACACACACACACACACACACACACCAATATATATAATATATATAATATATATATATATATTATATATTTTAATAATATATATATTATATATATATTATATAATATATATATTTGTGTGTTTGTTTGTTTATGTGTTAATGTATGTTTTGTATGTATGTATATGATTATACATACATACATATATATATATATATATATATATATATATATATATATATATATTTTATCACATTTTAACGGTAGGTTCATGTCTGAGCCCCCGGGGTCACAGCATGATACTCAATTGCAGTTTTCACGTTGTGATGCCTTGGAGTGAGTATTTGGGAGGTCCCCAGTTCCTTTCCCGGAGAGTGCCGGTGTTACCTTTTTAGGTAACATTCTCTCTTATTTTATCCGGGCTTGGGACAGCACTGGCTTGAGCTGGCTGGCCACCATGGCTAGGCAGGGGAATCGGGTGAATTCCTGCCCAAGGGAACAACGCGGCGGCGGTGACTCGAAACCTCGAACCGATTGCCGTCGTGACAGTCCTTGAGACCGCGCTCTAACCTTTGACCACCGCAGCTTGACGATCATGTGCTTCCGATTTTTCTTGCAATTTTAACGGTGGTTTTCCATTGCCTCCGCCGTTTTTATCGAGTCACCTTCTTTAACGGGGACTGACTTGGGCTGACTTTGGGCCCCAGTGGTAGGCAGGCAATCGAGGTGAAGTTCCTTGCCTAAGGAAACAACGCGGCGGTCGGTGACTCGAACCTCGAACTCAGATTGCCGTCGTGACTCTTGAGTCGACGTTAACCATTCGCACCTCGCCATATATTTATATAATTAATTTAATATTATATAATAAAAATATATTATTTATTTAATATATATATATATTTTTAGTTTATTTTGGTTTTGTTGTTATTGTATTGGATTGGGCATATGTGCACACTCACATATGTATATTATCTCTTCTTTTAAAGGGGGGGTTAGTCTGAGCCCCGTGGGCATAGCTGATACTTAATGTAGTTTTTTATGTTGGGATGTATATGAAAGAGTATATATTTTTGTATAATGTATGTATATACTTGTGTGTGCATAATGTATACAAGTAATATAATTGTAATGTATGTATGTTTCATATCTGCCTATACTAATATACGTTTATACCATATATGGGTATTAATGTTTTATTATTGTGGGTGCCGGGAAATTAAATGTAATTTCTCATAAGAGATTATGTTTGTGGGGGGGCGCAGTGAGGTGTGAAGATGTGTACGTTTTGACGAAAGGCGATTTTGTGTGTTTTTGTGTGTGTGGGGGGTGCATAAGGTTTTATTCAACATGCTTTTTTCTTGTCCAAACTAAGCATTATTTACAGTCCATATTTAACTTTTCGCGACTTAGTGGCTAAAACCCAATTAAATATCTTTTTTTGGCCCGGGGGGTAAAAGACTCAAAAAAAGCATTTTCTTTTAATTTTGAATTAAGTAATGCAAAAATATAAATGTGTTGAGATTTTTCCAAAATCAAAAAGTCGTAATTCGACTCAAAAGTTTTAGGAATTAAAAATTTTGTGTTATGCTAGACTCCCTTTATTGAAAAAATGTTTCGTTTAAAATTTGCATCCACTTTTCATTAATTTCTTGCAGCGCAGTCCAATGGGGGCGGTAGGCGAGGAAAAGGCTGAGCCCGTGCAGAAGTGCCGGGGAAAAAAGTCGGGGACGGCCCAAGTGCCTTTGCCCATTTACATGAGGAGAAATGATGGTGCTGGGGGCAAGGGTGCCCTGGTGGTGGCGGACAGTGGTTGCGTGTGTGGTTTTTGATTATGTATGTGTAGATAGAGAGTTTTTGTGTGTGTGTGTTTTTTTTGTATTAGTAAAATATATATAATATTATTTTTAAAATATATAATATATAAATTTTATAATATTTTAAAATTTTTTATATATATTAAAATATTATTTAATTATTTTATATATATATTAAAATATTATATATTATATTTTTTATATATTATTATTATTATAATATTTTAATAATATTTATATATTATTTTATTCTTTTTTTTTTTTTTCCTTTAATTAATTATATATAATATTATAAAATATATATATAATAATATATATATAAAATAATGTTTTAATATATAACTTAATTATAATATATATATATAATTTTTATATATATATATATACAAATATAAAATTATATAAATATATTTTATATAAATTTTTTTAATATTATATAAAAAATAATATTAATATATATATATATTATATATTATATTTTATATAATTTTTATAATATATTATATAAATATAATATATATATATGTAAAATATATGGATGTTTTTTGTTATATTTATATGCAGGTTCAATTATCTTTAGGTATCAGGCTGCCCCTAAAGGCCGGGGTTTAAAGGGCCCAAAGCATGAGGGGCTCTTAAAAGATTTCTAAAATATATTCTTTTTTTGAAAAATGGTATAATTTTTTGATAGCTAAATTTTTTGAAAAATTCATTTAAGTGAGAAAAAAATTGAACTTTAAAAAGGGGGGCCCGGGACCAGAAACTCAATTAAAAAAAAGGCCCCGTTTGGGGTTTTTTTTGAGGTGGGGGGACCCCTAAAATCAAAATTTTCATTAGCCTAGGGGTAAAAAAGATTACTTTCTGTTGTGTGGTGTGTGTGTGTGGTGTGTGGGTGTGTGTGTGTGTGTTGGGTGTGTTGTGTGTGAGTAATATGATAGAAAAAGTTTGTTTCAGATTGTAAGAATTATAGAATTTCTTCTAAATTTTCAGGTTTGATGGTTTTTCTGGAGAAACTTTAAAAATTTAGGAAATAGTAGACGGGATGAAAAGAGTTATTTTTGGCGGGCCCTGATGTGGATTAGAGGCAGGCCACGTAGTTTGTCTTGTGCCCCCAAAAATTGTACCCAAGCTCCAGCAGCATTTTTGGCACCCTTGCAGCTTCAGCTGTTTTATTTTGTCAAACCCACTTACACCCCGGGTTATTTGAATTTTATCCTGCTAATTTAATGAATTTAAAGGGTTTTTACTGAGTTTCAGATATTTTTTTTATAATTTATTTGATAATTACAACTTTTGATTTGTTACAGATGAGCTTAACAGCATTTCACTGTAGTAAGCCAAATGGATAGTTGTCCTCCCCTTTCCCAGGGGCCAAGCAGCTATCAAGGGTTTAGATGAGATTAAAATAATCTGACAACCTTACATTTATTGTAGTTTTATAGTGAAATGATCAAACCCTATTATATTTGTTATTGAAAATTTTTGTTTCAAGGATTGGGGGTCCTTCAGAATACAAAACAACAGGAAGGTTATGTTTTAGATTCAAATGTTAAGGGGTTTAACTGAGGTTTTGGGGAGAGAAAAAATGTAACATTTTTGTTGTTTTTTTTTTATGTTTAATTTATTACTGTCTTAGAATTTAAAAGGAAAGTATTGATTAATATTATAAAGTTATATTTAAAGTTGTCCCATGAAACTTGTTTTGGAAGTGCCCTTTTCCACCACTCTGGTGATCATGAGAAACGCAGAGACATCAAAAACTTCCTCTAGCAAGGGACCTGAAACCCCATTATAAGCATCATATTAAAAAATTTGGGTTTTTTAAAGCTTTAAAGGTTTAAAATTTTACAATGACAGGGGGGTATGGGCGGGTAACCCACTGTGAATGGAAGGGGAACTTTGTGGTCTTGCAAAAAAAAAACCCAGACAGCTGGGAAAAACCAGGGAGTCTCTGGCAACAATTGGTCATTTTCCCATATTCTTCGGGAAACTACAGGACCCCCAAAAAGGTGAAAAAATTACACATAAAAATGGCAGATTCTTCAACTATAGGGTAAGTTTATCACAAATTTTAAAATTTATGGTATAAGAAAAAATAGAAATGTAAAAATTCAGTCATTGATGTGTATATGCCTTACTTTTCCCCCTGACTAAATAAGAATTGAATTTTGTACTTGCAATCTGTATAGTTTCCGTTATATTTACTGTGATTACATTTTGAGGTAAAGAAGTTTGGATTAAAGGAGCTTATATTGGGTTTTTGGGTTGGTATGCGATAATGCAGTTTTCCAGTAGAAATGGGAAAATCCAGCTTTTTAAAGGGGAAACATCAAAAAAATAAAAATAAAAAAAATCCTTTAGAGGCCTTTATTCCCCAAAATTTCAGAAATTTTACATATTTTTCTTAGGTTTTTCATTTCTTTAATAGAATGGTTAAACATTTTTCAGTTTTTCCTCAACATATATTTCTATTGGAAAAATGTATTTGGGAAAACCTTCCTTTTTTCTTTTATAGGGTTTTTTTCTAAAAATTTTCCATATCTCCTGGATTTTCTTTTCTTTGATTTTCTTTTTAGCCTATATTTTTCATTATTTGTTTTTTATTGAAATATCTTTCTGTGTTTTTAGAAATTTTTAGTACATTTTTTTGTGGGGGAGATCTGAAACCCCGATTAGAAAATGTTTAAAAAAGGGGGTTTTGATTTTTAATTTTTTTTAGAAACATCTGGTAAAAAAGTTTTTATGTGACTTTAACTTGGGCAAATTTTAATGTCAAAAGTAGTTTCTTTTTCATGGTGCAATCCCGTGTGTAGAGTCATTTTCAAGTTTTGTCTATTTGGGGTTGTTTTTAAATCTTTTGGGGTTTTTTTAAATTTCTTGCTTTGGTGCCCTCAAATATCAGTCCTAGTATTTCTATATTTGTGAAGAATAGTAGTTCTTTTATTGTCTAATCTATTTTTGGTTTTTTTGCCCGTTTTTTTTTTTTGGGGAAAACCCCATAATTTTGTTTTTTGAAAAATTTTGGTTTTAAATTCCATTTCTAAAAGTCCATTTAAAAATTTTTTAATCCTTTTTAATTTGTTGATTGTATTTGTAGGGTCTTTTACTAGATTTTGTAAGGTGAAATCATCTGCTTTAGTTTTTTTTTGTGGATGTGTAAATCGAATTGTTTTTTTTCTCCTTTTGATGCGTGCTTTTTTTTTGGTTTTTTTATTACTTCATTGCAATTTGCGTTTTCCCCAGGGTTTTTTTTTTTTTTTTCTTCTTCTTCTTCTTCTTCTTTTATCCTATTGTATTTTTAAAACTAAAATATTTTGACCCATTTTTTTAAAACAATTTGGGGTTAATTTTTTAAAAAGTTTTTATGTTTCCCCAAATTTCATACTTTCTATCACTTTTTGGCATTTCCCCCACCCCTTTTCGAATTCCTTTTTTTTTTTAGATGTGAGTTTTTTTGGAGGTTACCTTTTTTGATAACTGGAAAATGATGAGTTCCCTAAAATGGGGTTTTCTCTCATCTAAGGGATTTAAAGTGGGTTTAGGCTAGTTTCTAGGGGCATTTTTGGGCCCTTTTTTAAAATACTGGGATTTCTGGAGGTGCTAGTAAAAAATTTCGTTATTTAAAAATAATGAGTAAAGTGTAATATTTTTCACTAAAGGTTTTAAAATTTGGGTTCCCCAAAACGGATGATAAGTGTTAAAAACTATAAATTTTTCTTGGGGGATCAGTTGGGTCTGAAAAATTCTCATATTTTTTACTCATTATTACATGGGTTTTAAAAAAAAGTATATTTAGCCATTTTTTTCATTAACCTTTGTCCCTGTACTGTTTTTTAATTTTTGGGATAAATTGTCCTTAAATCTAGAGCTTCTATTTCAAGGGCCCTTTTTTATGCAAAAAGCTAAAAACCCCCTTGGGTTTTTTCTCTTCTTCCTTTAATTATAAAATATATAAAAATAAATATATATATACATATAATATATAATATATATTAATAATATATATAAAATTTTATAATATATAATATATATATATTTTTTTTTTTTTTTTTTTTTTTTTTTTTTTTTTTTTTTTTTTTTTTTTCCCAGGGCCCATAGTCTATTAATTTGATTTTTCTTTATGTATCAAGTAAGTTTTTAATTTACTGCCCCTTAAATATTACAGGGGAGTAGTTTTTTTTATTTTTTCATTATTTTTTTTGGTTGGGTTACAGTTTATTTTTTTTTTTTTTTTTTAAAAAATTAGGGTTGGTTATTCATTTGTTATCGCACTTACTTTTATTTTGCTTTCACCTATTAAAATCTCTTTTCCCTCTGAGTTTCTTTTTTTGTTTTTGGCCCTTCTTGAGTTCATCTTTTATTGATTTTTGTTAGGAAATATGTTCTGAAATTTTTTAGAAATTGATTTGTTAGTAAGGTTTTTTAATATTTAAGGTTTATTTAAAATTTTAGGTGTCAGATTTTCCAATTAAATTGATCTTTACTACATTATGATTTGGGTACTTGTACATTCGTTTTGCCTTTTGGTTTGGTCAGGTTTGTTCCTGAAGATCCCGCCAGTTTTTTTCCCCGGGGTGTTTTGGGAAGAGGAGCTTTTCTCTATCACTGTTTTTTTTGCGGGTCTTTTTGTTTTTATTGGGGGAAAAATAGTCCATTTTCACTTTTTCCAGGGTGTCCTCCGGATCTTTGGGCTGAGAGTTTTTGTCCTTTTAAAATTTTTTTTTGTACACTCAAAAAGTTTACAAGTACCATTCGATGTTTAAATTTTATGGAATGTACTAAACCCAAATCCCATTGGAATACCTTTCCTTTGCATAAAATGGCAGAGTCAGTTTGCAGTAAATTTTAAGATTTTTTTAGGGTTTCACTAAGTTTAGCCCCCAGAAAGACGGATTCAAAAAAAAAAGGGGATACACCTAATTAGATAGTCTCTTAGGTTTTTCTGCATTTTTGCCCGTTTGGGAGACCAAATTTTAAGGATATGATGAATTGTTTGCCTTGCATTTCTTTTTTTTTTTTCATTCGTGTAATACAAATAAATGTTTTTTTACAGGAAAAAAGAAATCTAATGTGGATGATCCCGGGCCTTGGATCTTACCAATTTTCCCAGCTTTTGGGAGGGCCCAGTATAACTGCTCTTTTCCAGGGTTGACAATGGTCCCTTTACCAAGTTTTTTCCTGTATCTTTCTCAAAGCCATTCAAACTTAAAGGTTTTTTGGGAATATATATATATATATAAAAAATTATAATAATATATATATATATATTATAAAATTATATATTATTATATATTTTAAATGATTAATTATATATATATTATATATAATATTATATTAAAAATAATATTATATATATATATATAATATATATATATATAATATATATATATAATATACATTTTCACAGTTCAGTTTTTAATGTTACTTTTTTGTATAAATTTCAGCAATGTTTATGTAAAAATTCAGAAAATTGAAATGTGCAAATTTTTTTCCCATCATCTAACACATATTTCCCCCCAGGTGACCTAGACCTTTTGGGTTTTCCCCCACTTGCTCTTTTCATGGAAAGGTTTTGGGGACCAAATTTTGATTTGACATCAATTACTAAAAATAGTGGAGCAGCCTCATTATGGGGGGATGTCAAGCATTGCTCTCTCAACGGGTTTTTTTCCCCTTTTTCAAAAAATTAATAGTATTTTTGTGAAATAATTGTTTCTTTGCAGGTAAAAAATCTTTAAAGTTTATATAATAAAAATTTTTAAACCCACGGTTTTTTTTCCAAGACGTTTTTTCCTAAATTTTTGTTAAGCGTCGGGAAAAGAGCGACAAGGTTATGGACCACAAAAAACAACTCTTTTACATTCAGCATAAAAACTGATTTCCCCGGAGCAGTAGAATGTTACGCTCCTGTGAAGCTAAGGTAAGAACTGTTTAATAGATTTTGATATGTGGAATATATTTTGACGTATGATAGTGATGCGTGTTGAAGGTTTTCTCTTGTAGAATAAATATGTTTGCAAATAAATACTTCACAAGAAAAGATGGATTGGATGAGTGTTGTTTAATAAAAATGAAGTTAGTCTTAAAACATCAAATATATCTTTTACTCTTGATTTGTGTGTGTGTGGTGTTTGGTGTGTGGGAGAGAAAAGGAGAGTGAGTGAGCCATAATGTAGATGGTCAGTTTACAAATTCCCTTAAACCCTTTAAATGCGGAGGGCACTTTTCTAAACATGATCAGGGTGTTTAAAAACAAATTTATTTAAATTTTTTCCAGATTGTAGATATGAAGACGGGGGATTCGGGGGCCGGGGGGGAAAATTTTTAAAAAAAAAAAAAATTTTTTTTAATTAAAAAAAAAACAAAAACAAAGAAATAAAATTAAAAAGTAATAATATAAAAATGAAGTTTTGGAAAAAAAAAATTATTTAAAATTTTTTCCCCGTTTTAAAAAAAATTTTTTTAATTAAAATTCAAAAAATTTTTTAATTTTTTTAAAATTTTTCTAAATAAAAAAAAATTTGAAAAATTTTCAAAATTTTTTCAAAATTTAAATAAAATTTTTTTTTTTTTTAAAATTTAAAAAAAAAAATTTTAAAAAAAAATTTTAGTTTTTAGTTAAAATAAGAAAAAAATCCCAATTTTTTTTTTTTGTTTTTGTTTTTTTGTTATCCCAAAAAAAAATTTAAAAAAAAATTAGATAAAAATTTTAAAAAAAACCTTTTTTCTTAAAAGAAAAAAAAATTTAAAAAATTAGGTTTTATTTATTTTTTTTAAAATGTGTGTGGTTTATATATATATATATATCTATATATATAATATATATATATATATATTTTATATATATATATATATATATAATATATATATATATATATATAATATATATATATATATATATACATTTATATATAATAATATATAATTACATTATATTATATATACTATTATTTATTACATATATTTTATATTAATAATTTTATATATATTATATATAATATTATATATATTTTTAAAAATATAATATAATATAATATATATATATATATATTATATATTATTTTTTTTAATATATATATAATAAATATTTTATTAAAATTTTATTATATATATTATTTTTATTTTTTTTTAATATTTATCGGGGCTCCTCAAATGAGGAAGCAACAGCTAATATCAAGAGCGGGTGGATGGTTGCTACAGGTGATATTGGGCATTTATGATGAAAACGGCATCTTCTTTATGTAGATCGCATTAAGGAACTTGTGAAGTACAAAGGTTTCCAGGTAATTTAGTTTTCTTGTATGTATAATTTTATACTGATATTGCTTATTGTTCATTAAGACAAGTAATAATCTAGTGATAACGATCAATACACTTTAAGTTCGAATGCTAATTTATAATATGTTGATAATAGTTTTGATATGAATTTTTAAAATGAAGATGATCAGCATTATAAGATGAAACCTCGGGTTGCACCACTAAAAGGGAAGGATTTTTTGGTTTACAAATGAGAAGGCAGATGCTGCAGTTGTGGCATAAAGGATAAGAAGTGGTGAACTTCCAAAAACCCTTTGTAGTCCCTAAACAGGGAAAACAATCAGCCCTGGGGAACTCATCAATTGGGTTTCAGGGTAAGTTTCCAAATTTGGGATTTTTTTCTAATTTTGCTTTTGTAAATAAAAATAGGGGAAATAATATTTTGAAAAACCTCTTGGATCTGGGCAATTACAACAGTTTGCTATTTTTTTCTGAATCATCATGTTGTATTCCCTTTTTTCCCCAGATTTGGGTGAATGGAGAAAAAAGGGAATTATGAAGAAAAAAGGGATTAGCCATCATTTTATTCTTCTTCAGCAGTTTTAAAAGAAAATATTATCATAGATATTTCACTGACATAGGCTTGTGGTTTACTTCGTACCTCATTTCTATTCTTGTATATGTGTTTTACTAAGTATAAGAAATCCAACTTTTATTTTTAGTATTGATTAGTAAACAATACTGAATTCTGTAAGTAGAGGAACAATGTGTGGATAAAGTTACAATTTCAGCTATTTGAAGGGACAAAATGAATCTCATAGTGTGTTGTTTCTTACAGCTGCACAAAAAAAAACACATTAATGATAAATAAAATACTACACTGTGATTGCTTTATTTCCTTAACATCATAGACAGTTTGTTTGTAACATTAAAACAAATTTCTTACATTTTATAATAATCATCTACTAACTAGAAGTTCAAACAATTAATTGTAAATATATACATACATGTGTGTGTGTGTTTTTTATTTTATATATAATATTATATATAATATATAAATTAAAATTAATTTTATATATATATATATATATATAAAAAAATATATATATAAAAATATATCTATATAAATACACAAACTGTGTTGTGTCGTGCATATTAACATATATAATAATATATATGAATACACACACATTGTATATTTAAATATATATATATATATATATATATATATATATATATATATATAATATATATATATATATATATATATATATATATATATATATATATTAAAATATAATATATATATATTATTTTATATATATAAAATATATATTATATGGGCCGTGGTGGCCGAATGGTTAGAGCGTGGACTCAAGACTGTCACGACGGCAATATGAGTTCGAGGGTTCGAGTCACCGGCCAGCGCGTTGTTCCCATGGGCAAGGAACTTCACCTCGATTGCCTGCCAAGCCACTGGGTGGCCAAGCCAGCCCAAGTCAGTGCCGGGTAAATAGAGATGGTGACCGATTAAAAAAAAAAAAAAAAAAAAAAAAAAAAAAAAAAAAAAACACAACCACAACACACACACACACACACCCAGCGCGGAAGGCAATGGCAAACCAACGCTCTAAATTGCCATAAAAAATCAGGGAAAAGCCCTGATCGTCAAGGCGGCAGTGGTCGAATGGTTAGAGTATCGGACTAAAGACTGTCACGAGGGCAATCTGAGTTCGAGGGTTCGAGTCACCAGCCGGCACGTTTTTCCCCTTGGGCAAGGAACTTCACCTCGATGCCTACCTAGCCACTGGGGGGCCCAAAGGGCCGCCCAAGTCAGTGCTGGTCCCAAGCCCGGAAAAAATAGAGAGAATGATTACCAAAAGGTAACCCCGGGCACTCTCTGGGGAAAAGGGAAACGGGGGACCCTACCAAGTGCTCACTCCAAGAGCATCACAACATGAAAAAAACTAAGTATCATGCTGTGACTATGGCGGCTCAAAATGACTACCGTTAAAAAGAAATATATATATATATATATATATATATATATTTTATATATATATATAATAATATATATATATATATATATATTATATTTTATATATATATAATATATTTGCATATATGTATGGATATAAAAACATACCATGTATGTATATGTTTTGTTGGGGTGTGTGTTGTGTACATTTATATAATATATTAAAAATATTATTTTATATATATATATATATATATATATATATATATATATATATATAGTATATATATATGTTATATATATTATTCTATATATATATATATATATAATATATATATTATAGATATATATATTAATTATTATATATATAATATAATAATATTAATATAGATAAAAAGTAATAATATATATATAATATTAATATAAAAATAATACAACATAAATACATACAAACAGATCACAATAATAATATATATATATATATATAAAGATATATAAAATAATATAAATAAATAATATATAAATAATAATATAATATAATTTAATAATACACATACATAAAGCACCAAAACACATGAAAAAACAATTTTAATAAATATATTAAATATAAAATATTTTATATTTTTTTTTATTATTATTTAAAATTATATATATATATTATAATAAATAAACTATTTAAAATATATATATTTTAATATATATATTATATATATATAATTTTTATATATCTTCCCCAGGCCTCATCAAGCCCAGACCGTGCAATCCACAATTTGACTTACCCCCCTACGTTGTCGCCCCAACCCCTAGGTTTTCTAGCACCCCCAAAAAGTCCGGATATGGTCTTGTTCCGGAGACTTCTGGGAAAAGGGATTTTGCTTCATTGCAAAAACATCAAGAGCCCCACTAGGGTTTCCAGAGATCAATAGAATAGAACATCAGCAAAGTAAAGGTAGGTAACCTTGAGGTTTTTCCCAAAATGATTTGGGACTTTAGCTCTACCAAAATTGTTGGGAAAGAATACAGTTTTGACTCACTCCTAAAAAGGGAAGAAGTGAAAACCCCCCAGCAAAATTTTGGGCCCCTTTTCATATCATTTATACAGGTTTTAAACGCACCCCAATGCACAATAATAGGAAAAATTGCATTAATAAGTCCAGCAGCAAAATTTTTTTTAAAATTATTGCTGAAAGAAAAAGTTGAATTTTTAAAGGGGAAATTTGCAGACAAACAACGGGTTTTCCCCGGGAAAGGTCCCAAAACCAGAGCTAAATTTAAAAATTGATCATAGAGAAAACAGAAAAATCAAAAAAGCCTATACCTGGTTTTCATCGTTTAGTAAAAGCTTTTGATACTTTTGATCACGAAAATCCCTGGAAAAACTGTACGATAAAAAGGGAAAAAAACATCATCCAATAAAAAAAGATGTATCCCAACAACAAGCGCTGTAAAACCATTATGGGTTTAAAAAAGGTTCGAATCAAAAAGGGAGTGCGACGGGTTGCTTTCGTCTCCGCACCTCTTAAAATAATTCTGAAAAAATTATGAGGGGTGCTTAGAAAATTTTGAAGGAACTGTGGTGTTGGGGGAACAAAAATCAAATGAGGGACGCCTGATATAGTTTTGTTCCAGAGTATCACGGAAACAAAACTACTAGATAAATTCGAAAAGAAGCGAAAGGCGGCTTGTTCTTAATGCAAGAAAATAAATCATGAGATTTAAGAAACCGCAAAACATGATGAACATTCATCATGGAAGATTGGAAATGTGATTCACTTTTTTGGGAAAGCTGTTAAACTAATACTTGTGATTCACAGGATAAAAGAAGAATTACCTTGCCAAAAACGCCACAATTGCTCTCAATAAATCTGGAAAGACCGAACCATCCCTTACGGACAAAGCTGAGGTTAATGACCCCATATTTTCCCAATGCATCATATGGGTTTTGAGTATTGGGTGCTGAAGTAGATAACAAGAAAAGATCAACAGTTTTGAAATGTGGTTTTTACAGACCATACTGCATATTAGCTGGACAGAGAAGAAGACGAATATGAAGTGCTGAGAAAAATAATTGTAAAGACCGACTGTTGGACATCTTTAACAGGAGGAAATTAAAGTTTATTGGTCCTGTAATGAGAAGTAAAAGTATTGAGAAAAACTTGCTGACAGGGATGGTGACAGGAAACAGAGGAAGAGCAAACCCAAAGACAAGACTGAGCGACAATATCAAAGATATTTGCGGGCTGTCAAGGTACAAGTGGAAAGAAAGCGTAGATCGAGTTTAATGGCGAAGGATGGTGGAAGGTCACGGCTGCTCAAACATGAGCATACCGTTATTTATGATGATACAGGCTTGCTGTTAATTCAATAATCCTTATTGAATTCCTTTAGTCTCAGAACTATAGTAGATGGTTGGCATCTACTAATTAGACATCTGTATCTCTTTTTGGAGTGACGGTTGTGGGTGTGAGTATCCACACGTATGGCTGGGTGCAGAAGGTGAAGCTGGAGAACAACTGGAAGCCGGGAGGCTCCCAGTCCCGGGTTTAAGGACTGGGCAGTCCTTGTGTTGCTGCTGCGGTTGTCTTTGGGCGTCTGAGGAGCTGCTCTCGGTTCCGGTTCTTGCAGCTAAGTACACGTATGCTGTGTAAGTGCGGCGCAGGGAACGAGTGGAGCCTGATGTCCAAAGAGAGAGGACATGGCTTGGACCTGGTGTGACCCCACCTGGGAAACTATGCTGGACTTTAGGTTGCGGATCGTGGGTGCTATAGGGTACTCCCGCTCCAGAGGGTGAGCTAAGTGAGCAAGCGAAATACTAGACATGTCAGTCGTGAGTCACCAGTATAGCAGATGGGGGCCGGCAGGCTCCCCATGTATATATGTATATATGTATAATATATATATATAATATAATTTTATATATATATATATATATATATATTATATATATATATATATATTTTATATATATATTATATATATATATAATATATCGCCGCCCTGGCTCAAGTGTTAGTGTGCCATTCCGCGTTGATTAGTAAAGGCATCCAATCAAGGGAAGGGTGGCACAACCAAAACAACCTCTCATAGTGAATTGGAGAGGTCCATGTCCCGCAGTGGAAAGAATGGCTGTTAAAAAAAAGAAAAAATACAAAATATTATATATATATATTATATATATATATATATATATTATAATATATATATAAATATATGTGTGTGTGTGTGGTGTGTGTGTGGTGTGTGTGTGTGTGTGTGTTGTGTGTGGTGTGTGTGTGTGGTGTTATACATACACACACTACATATGTAGTATTATACATATATATAAAAATAAAATTTTTTATACATAATATGAGTAGTATGCATGCATGTTTTTATGCACACACATTTTTGTCAGTGTATAAAGTATGTTTCAATTGCACAAACCCCACCACACCCACACACAACACACCACAAACCAACCCCCCACACACACACACACACACCCCCCACCACACATTATAAATATTATATTATATATATAATAATATATTTTAATTTTATATATATATGTGTGTGTGTGTGTGTGTTAATATATAATAAATATTTTATATATATATATATATTTATATATTTATAATATATATATATATTATTATATATATATATTTATAATATTTATCGCCGCCGTGTAAGTGTTTTGTGTGCCTTCCGCTGTTGATTTGTAAAGGCACCAACAGGCAAAAGGGGGGCACAACCAAAAAAAACCTCTCAAAGTGAAATTTAGGGGAGGGCCCGTCCTGCGTGGAAAGAATGGCTGTTAAAAAAAAAAAAAATCATATATATTTATATATATATATAATAATAATATATTATATTATATAATAATAATGTGTGTGTGTGTGTGTGTGTGGTGTGTGTGGTGTGGTGTTTGTGTTTTGGGGGGTTGTGTGTGGGTTTCATCAACACATCTAGTATGTTATTTTAAAATAATTTTAAAAATATAGACATGTATAATAAAATATTTTGTAGTAGCTGCATGTGTTTTATGCACACAATTTATTCTTGTGTATAAATGTTGTAATTATCACACACACACACCACACACACCCCCAAACCCACCACACCCCCAACCCCCCCAAACACACACCCACACACACACCCCACACACAAAAAAAAAAAAAAATATATATAAATATATATATATATATAAAAAAAAAAAAGGGGGGGATATATATATATATAATATTTTAAAATATATATATATATTATATATATAAAAATAATTTTTTTTTTGTAATAATAATTATAAAATAAAATTATATATATATATATATATTTATATAATATTATAAAAAATTTTAAGTATATTTTTGTTTGTTTTAAAAAATAGATATTTTTATAATATATTATATATAATAATATAGACTATAATTTTTTTTTTTAAATATTAAATTTTTTTTATATATATAATAATTATATATTTAAAATTTTATATATATATATATATATATATACGGTATATATTGTGTATTGTGTGCTAACACATACAACTTTTAATAAAATTATATATAATATATATATATATATATATAATAATATATTATTATATATTATAAAATATTATATATATATATATAATATATTATTACTTTTTCCCCCCTCAGCCACCCGGGGGCTAAGGGCGGTTCGGGGGAAAGGGGCCTTCCCAGCCCCTCCCCCCCAGGAACTCACGGCAACGTCGGAAATAAAAGATTGCTGGGGGGGGGAATGCTGTCCCTTCCACCAGCAAGTCAGGTGGTTATGGGTTCCGTTGGGGCCTGCCGCCTGTGCCCTGGCAGGCATCAATGCAGTATGAGGCCTGTGGGGGCAAAGCCCAAGGGAACCCTGCAGGCGGACGTTGGGTTCCACAGCCTGTCAAACCCCCTTTATTTGAGGCAACATTGGGTGGGGGTGGTAGAGGGGGGCGTCCACACACACACACACACACCACACCCCACACACACCCCACACACACAAAACCACACACACAACACAAACAACACACACACACGTGTGTGTGTGCTTAACCTCAAGCGAGCTATCCAGGTAGGCGCTTGGAACATCCAATCCTTGCGGCAGGACAAGTAGTTACCTCTGCTATTGAGGAAATGGAGCGGTTGGGAGTTGAGATGGCTGCCCTCTTGGAGGTGAGAAGACCTCCCAGCGGCATGATCAGTATGGCTGGGTACCACGGGTTTTGGGCTGTGGCGATGGTCATCACCTCCAGGAGTAGCCATAGCCATCTCCAGCCGACTTCACCTCGGTAGTTGTGGTAACAGTAGTTATAAGCGTATTATGGCACTGAGACTAAAGCATTCTTTTGGCTTTGTGTCTCTTATTGCTGGGTACACTCCTACTGATGTCTGCAAACTCAGTGTGAAGAAGTGGTCTATATCAAACTCACATCTGTGGTAGACAATTGTTCCCAGAAAGACCTTGGGCATTGTTCGGGGCATCTTCAATGTGGAAACCCGGCTGAGATCAAGCTGGCTACAGATGTCTGTCATCCCCCTAACATTTATCCTTCTCGGGGATTTTGGTAAGTCCCAGAGACTGAGATTTTGGCTCCTAGTATCAGTGCCCCAACCCACATTGCAGGGCATGGTATAGTGTACGGGTACTGTGGCCTAGGAGATCAACCACATTCCTGTCAGCACTCACTAGAGGATCCTTCAGAATTGCAGGGTTTACCGGAGTCCCGGGTTCTGGGGCACTGACCATAGGCTGGTAGTGGCTCCTTACAGATCCACTTCAAAACTCCTCGTCCCTCCAGTGCCGAGGTTCGCCACGGTAGTTTCTGATCGATTCACAAACTTAAAACCTGATGGACCATTTGCTAAATGGGAGTCCTTCAAGCGCAAAACACTTAAAGCGCACAGGAGTCCATTGGTTATTTCCCCCAAAGGGGACATTGGAGGCACTGAAGCATGTCCCTGGCTCGGCTGAATGGGGAATCCGGACTTGTGTCGCTCTTTGGTGCATAGGGCTCAAACATTGCTGAGAAAGGACAAGGAAAATTTATAAATCTTGCTGAGGAGACTGAAGGCCATTCTTGGTAAAGACCTTACCCTGCTACCAAGCTCTGAGAAACCTGAACTCTGAGCCATCCTCGCAGATGACTGCATCCGCTCATGGATTGACAGATCATCTAGATCTGTTGGGGTTTTGAATGTTAACTGAGTATTTGAGTAGCTGTACGGGAGACACCTCAACAGTTACTTGGATGCAGGGGGTATTACAATACCTGTGCCAGACCCCACCCCTCAGTGAGGAACCCCTACCTAACTGAGGTTGGATTTTGATTCAAGTGAAAAGGGGGGAAAACCCAGGGTAGGATATCCCCGTGAACTGCTAAAGGGAAATCTAGGTTCAGGTTTTATGCATCCGACGCACTGGCGTTGGTTCCATTCCCCCCGATCTTGAGGGGCATGGTTTTGGAAGGGGAAACGGGGCTGTTTTGGACTGTAGCAATACTTGGGATTACATTGCTCATACGGTAAGGTTTTCGCCACATCCTTTTGAAAAAGGGTCCCCGACCCCCTTTGAGGGAAAAAGACCGGGAAATCTGGATCACTCCGAAAAAAAGTCCCCAAAAAACTTTTTCCCCGCACTTTGGGGAAGTGGAATCCATCGTGAATTGGGGAGTGGGTTTCTTGCAGCCTCACCAACCTCAAGAAGGCATTTTACTCTGGCATCGAGAATTGCTAGGGATATTTTGAACAGATTTTGGCCCAAAAGCAAACCATTATGGTACTGAAAGTGCTGAAAATTTTGGGGGCCTTCAAATTTTTCCTGTTTGTTTTGGGGTTTTAAGGGAAGGCTGTTCCTTCCAAACCCTTTTTAAAAACCTGAGGGTGGATAATGGGGAGAGTATATCCAAATCATGTGGAGCAACATAAGCAACTAAAGGGGGAAAGGAAGGGGGTCCTTGCACCAACCTTTTCAACACCGCATGGGTGGATAATGGGAGAGTACTATCCAAAGTCAGGTTGGGAAAAACATAAAAATATCAAGTTTTGATCTTTACTTGCCCCGTGTTTCTGTCCATCTGACTTGGAGTACTGGTGGGGTCTTGATGCATTAGCAAGAGGCGAGCCCCGGGCCTAGAGGGCTCCTGGACCAAGACCAAGATTAGGACTTTGGGGGCCCGTTAGGGGAATCCAGTTTTTGGGAGGGGTGTTTAAGCACAGAGAGATTTTCATCCTGGGAGTAAATGTAGTCCCTGTTTTGGTCTTCACGCCAAAAAGTCAGTGGGCGATTGGCTGGCGCAGGAGCCACAATTTGATCACAAGAGCATTTGGGGTTGCGAAGGATCAAAATGTGTCTTTAAAGGGCCCTTAATATTTCCAATTTTTTTTCATGGAAGAAAAACCCGGATATCAATGCCCAGGATCTCGTTGAGCCTTTTTTTAAAAGCTCTTCCCGGTCATGGGTTCGTGCAGGATCATGTGTCCAACCGGGAGTACACCTGGACTGCCAGGGACCTTTACTTGCATAACCGGATCGCCAACTCAGGTTAATGGACATTGGTCGTTTCCTTGTGGAGACCCTGCCATCCTTGTCTCTTTTTCGAGATAATTTGGATGGGGGGCCCCGGGACGACTAGGGGGTTGGCTTGGGCAGCCGACCTGAAGACCGAATGAGGGGCCCTTAGTGGGGGCGAAGGGTGGGTGAGCCATGCGCCCCTGTGACGTTTGCCCCTTTTATGATGAGTATATATTATATATAATATATAATATATAATAATATATTATATATATATTAATATACATAATAATACATATAATAATAATATATATAATAATATATATATAATATGATATAATATATAAATATAATAATAATCACACACACACAACACACACCACACACATATAAAATATATATAGTGTATAAAATATATATATATTATTATATATATATATAATATATATATATTATATATTAACACAATAATGTAAGGGGGGGATGGAGGGGAAATGAGAAAAAGAAGAGAGAGAGAGAGGTTATGTAAATATATTTTATATATAATATAATATATATTATATTATAAATAATATATATAATAACACACACACATTTAAAACCAAAAAACCAACCCCCCCCCGAAAAAAAAAAAAAAAACCCACACCCAAAACACACACCCCCCCCCCAAAAAAAAAAAAAA
>NW_023641144.1:0-10741 GCF_015228065.2 Penaeus monodon | reverse complement strand
TTTTTTTTGTTTTTTTATAAAAATTTTTAAATTTTTTTTTGTTGGTTGGGGTGTGGGGGTGTTTTTGGGGGGGGTTTGGGGTTGGGTGGGGGGGGAAAAATGTGGATTGGGTTGGGTGTTGGGGTGTTTGTGGGTTGTGTGTGGGTGGAATGGTGGTTTTGGGTTTTTGTGTGGGGTTTTGGGTTTGGTGGGTTTTTTTTGTTGGGGGGGGTGGTGGGGGTATTTGGGAATTGTTTTTGGGGTTGGGGGGGGGTGTTTTTTTTTTTTTTTTTGTGTGGGGTTGTAAATAAAAATATTTTTTTGTGGGTGGGTGTTTTTTTTTTTTTAAAATGTTATGTGGGGGTTTGGGTTTTTTGGGTTGGTGTTTCCTGGGGGGCATGTACGCATTAAACATTTTTACACGTGGGGTGTGTTGGGGGGTTGTTGTGTGTGTGGGTGTTGTGGGGTTTGTTTTTTTTTTTGGTTTTTAAAACCCCCCACCCCAACACACCCCCCCCCCCCCCCAAAAAACCCAAAAACCCAAAACCCAAACCAAAAATTTAAAAATATATAATTATATTTTAAAAATATATTAAATTTTAATTTTTATTATAAAAATTTTTTATTAAATAAATATATAATATTAAAAATGGTGGGGGTTTTTTTTTAAATATATGCATAGTTTTATATTTTTTAGTTAAATTAAAATATAATATATTTTAATATAATAAATATATTTTATAAAAATTAATAATAAATATAATATAAAAAAAACCAAAATTTTAAAAATATATTTTAATATTTAAAATATAAATATATTATATAATAATATATATATATAAATTTTAAATTTTAAAATTTTTATTTATTTTTTTTAATTTAAAATATATAAAAAATTTTTTAAAAAATTAATTTTATTTTAATAAAAATATATTTTTATAAAATATTATTATATATATTTTTTAAAAAATTTTAAATATAATAATTTATTTTTTTTTTAAATAAATTATAATTTATATATATATTATTATATATTATTATAAAATTTTATAAAATTAAATTTTTGAATATGTAAAAAAAATGTGTAAAAAAAAAATAAGAAAATTTTAACACAACATACCCACTATACAAAAAAAAAAAAAACCCCCCCCAAAACCCCCCACCCGGGGGCCAAAAAAACCACAAAAAAAAAAAAACACCACAACAGCAAAACCCCAAAAACCCCAAACCCCCAAAAACACCAACCCCACGAAAAACCCAGTTTTAATTTTGGGTTTTTTACTGAAAAAAATTGTTTTTTAAAATGTTTTTTTTTCTATTTATTATTGTTGTTATTATTTAAACATCCCTTGTATAATCTTTTTATTGTAAATTTTTTCCCCCCCCCCCCCCCCCCCCAAAAACCCCCCCAACAAAAACATATAAGTATTGGGGTCCATTGTTTTTTACCTTTTTTTTCGTATCCTCGTTGGCCCCCCACTGGACATTCCTATGTTTTTTTTTTTTTTTTTCCCTTTCCCCCCCCAAAAAGGCTATGAAATTGTTTTTTTTTAAAAAAAAACCTTTCAATCCCCCAAAGGGGGACTGTCATATTTTAAAAGCACGTAAAAATTTACCCCACCCCTTTTTGGGGCCCCCAAACTGTAGGAGAAGGGGGGACGGGGGCAGGACCCCCCCCTGGGGGGGGAGGCCGGGGGGGCAAAAAAAAAACCCCCTCGCCCCTCGGGCCCCAGCCGTACCCGGGCTTTTTTTTAAAAAAAAAAAAATAAAGGAGTCAAAAGAAAATCTTTTGGCAAACCTTAAACCCAAAAAGCCCCCCCCCCCCAACCAAAACCCCCTTTTTTTTTTTGGGGGCCCAAAAATTTTTTTAAAAAAAACTGGGGCTTAGCGGTGATTTTTTTAAAAACCCTCTTTTTAAAGGCCCCCCCGAAGTTCCCGGGCCCCGGCAAAAAAAAAGCCCCCCCTCTGCCGGGAAACGGCAAAATTTTCGCCAATGGGGGGAAAGGCCCAGTTTTTCCTGGACGAGGATGTCTCAAGGCCCGGAAAAAACCGACGGGGGGTCCGCCTGGGCTGCTGGGAACCTGGGGGGGGGGGGAACAGGGCCAGGGGCCCCCCCACCGGCCCCTAAAAAAAAAAACCCAAAACGGTTTTTTTTAAAATTTCGGGGTTTGGGGGGGAAAAAAACGTGGGGGGAGTTTTTTTAAAAAAGGGGGGGGGAAACCCCCAGGGGGGCCCCACGTAATCCCAAAGGGGACCTAAACCCCCCCCAAAAAAAAAAACATTTTTTCCCCAAAAAAAAAAGCCGATTTTTTTCCTTTGCCGTGCGGATTTCAAACCCCACGAAAAGGGTTCCCCGGGGAAAAAAAAGGGGGGGAAACAAAAAAACCAAAACCCCTTGCTTGCCCTGTCCCCCCCGGGGGGACCCTTGCCCCCCCCAACAAAAAGGGGGCCTAAAAAAAACCCCTTTCCCCCCTCAGCCGCCCCGGGGGGGGGCCCCCGCTCCGGGCCTCGTCAGCCGTGCATCCCCCCAGCCTCTCCTCCGCCTCCCCACCGCAAAAAAAGGGGGGGTGGAAAAAAGGTTTTTGGGGCCCGGGGAAAAAAATAATGGTTTACCCTTTTTGCTTTAGTTTTTTTTCCCCTTTTTTATTTTTTTTTTTTTTTTGGGGTTTAAATTTTATTTAAAAATCTGGGGGACTTATTTTAATTTTTGGGATAAAAGTTTTTTTTTTTTATTCTGCTTTTCATTTGTCAGTTATAAGGGTTTATTTTGCATTTTTTTTGAGTTTGCCAAAAACTGGGATTTTCACTCTTTTAAACGTATTGAATTTACCGGGGCCGGTGAGGATGCTCTTCCCTCAGCGCCCTTCCTTTGCCGCTTTCCAAAAAAAATTTTTTGCGCCGCCAAAGGGGACGGGTTTTTTTCCTTTCAGCGCCCCCTTCACGAAATTTTTTTTTAAAAACCCCCCGAGAATATCGCAAGTTCGGCAATTTTAGGAAAACTCCTTTAAAAAACTAGGGAAAAAAATTTTTCCCGGGATACTGAATAAACCCAACCGGGGGTCCCCCACAAGTTTATTTTTTGGGGTTTTTTTTTTTTACCTTTTTCCCCACGATTTTTATTATGATGGGGGACACCCCTTTTTTAAAAAACCAGGGGGAATTCCCCCGGGCTTTAAATAAAATGAAAAATGTTACGGGAAAATTTTTGTATGCCAATGTTATTCTATTTAATATTTTTTTTGTTTTAATTTTTCCCATTGCCTTGTAAAAATTTCCCTTAAATGTAATTGGGTCCAATCCTTATTTTTTCCCCCCCACCAAAACCCCCCAAACCATAATAAAAATTTTTTGGGTCCATTTGCTTTCCCCTGTTTTTTTTGTAAACCCTCGTTGGCCACACTAGGACACCCCCTATTTTTTTTGCCCCTTTTTTCCCCTTTAAAAAAGAGCTTATGCATTGTTTTTTAACCATTTCCCTTTTTTCCCCCAAGGGGGGCGGGGCCCCCCATATTTTAACCCAACGGGGGATTTCTTTTGCCCATTTTTTTGAACCACTGTAGGGGGATGGCCCCGGAAAAGACTCCCTGCGGGGGGGCCGAGGGGAAAAAAAAAAACCCCCCTTTTAATCGGGGGCAGCCGTACTCCAGCATTTACTAAAACAAAAATAAAGGAGTCCCGGGGGGGGGGGGGGCCCATCTTTGGTTTTTCCCCCCCCCCTTCCCCCCTAAGCTCGCCACCTACCATTACTTTTTTGTGGGCCCCCATAATTTTCGGCTTCTTAACACCCCCCCCAAAACCCCCCCCAAAAAAAAAAAAAAAACCAACAAACCCCCAAACCCCCCACACACCCCCCCCACCCCCCCACAAACAAACACCCCCAACCACAAACAAAATTTTTAATATATAATTTATAATATATATTTATATATATTTTATATTATAAAAATTTATAAAATTTTTACCATTATTTAATATATATAATATATTATTTTTATAAATTAAAATTGGGGGAAAATCATAATTTTTAATTAAAAAAATTTATTCATATTAATATATTTTTTAATATAATAATATAAAATTTTATTTATTATATATTAAAATTTAATAAATATTATTTTTAAAAACATACACAAAAAAAAACCCACGGGGACCCAAAAAAAAAACCCCCAAACACACACCCCACACCCCACAACCAGGCCCCAACACTTTAAAACCCCAACCCCCCAAACCCAAAAATTATTTTTTTTTTAATAAAAATTAAAATATATATAAAATTAATAATATTTTTATATATATAATATATAAAATATTTTAAAATTTACTATTTTTATTTATATTATAAAAATATAAATAAAATAATTTTTAAAAAATAAAATTTAAATAATATTATTATTAATAAAATATTTATTAAATAATATAAAAATTTTGGGTTGTTGGGGGGGTTGTTTGGGGGTTGGTGTGGTTGTGGTTGTTTTTTGGGTTGTGGGGGTGTTTTTTTGTGGTGGTGTTGTGGGGCAAAAAATTATGTAAAAATGTAAATAATTTTTTATATATATATTAAATATAATATATAATTTTTATATATAAAATATACTTTTTAAAAACAATTTTTTTTCCCCCAAAACCCAAACCAAAACCCCCAAAAAAAAACAAAACCACAAAAAACCACCCCAAAACCCACCCAACACCCCCAAACCCCCCAAACAACCATATATATATATATATAATATATATAAAAATTAATATATATATTAAATATAAAAAATTTTTTTAAAAATATTAATAATAATAATATAATATATAAATTTATAATTTATTAAATTATATTAATAATTTTATATATTATATATTTTTTAAAATTTTATATAATATATTTAATTTTTAAAAATAAAAAAATTTTGTGTGGGGTTTTATTTTTGTGTTTTGTGTTTTTGGGTTTTTTGGGGGGTTGTGTGGGGGGTTTGTGGGGTGGTTCCGTGTGTTTTTTTTTTTTTTTTAAAAAAAAAATTTATATATATTTTATTATAAAATATAAATAAAAATTTTTAAAATTATAATTTAAAAATTATATATTAAAATTTAATAAAAATTTTTATTATTTTTTTTTTTTCTAAAATTTTAATATTAAAATATATATTTTAAATATATATTATTTTTAATTTAATTTTTATATAAAATAATTATTAATATATAATTTTTATTTATATAAAAAATTAAAAAAAAAATTTTATATATTTGGGTGGGTTTTTGTTGTTGGTGTTTTTGGGGGGTGGGTGTGGGGTGTGTGTGTTGTGTGTGTGTGGGGTGTGGTTTTTGTGTTTGGTTTTTGTGTGTTAAAAAAGCCGAATTTTTAGGGGCCCCCCTCGGGGTAGGGTAGGGGTTTGGGGGGGGAGGTTTTTTAAAAAGGGGAGGGGAAACCAAAAAATGTCTTTTTTTCCCCCTTTTTATTTGTTTATAAGCGGGGGAAAGTAGGGGCTGCGGGGGGATGAAAAAAAGGGGTTTTTGGCCCCTGGGGGTTTTTTCCCCCAGGGGGGGCCCCTGCCTGTTTTCCCCAAACAGTGGGTTTTAAAGATGGGGCAAAAAATAAAACTTTGCTTTAAAAAAAATTGCCCAGCCCCATTGGTTTTTAAAAAAATTTGGGGTTTTTCCCCAACCAAATCCCAATGGGGCTCTTTGGAAAAGGGGGGGGACAAAACCAAAAAAAATAGGGAAGGGTCTAGGTTTGGGGAAAAACAAAGATACGAAAAAAAACCCGGGTAAAGCAAGGGGACAAACTTATATGTATTGTGTTTTGGTGGGGAATTTTAGGGGGCATTGCCCCAATAAACATAAGATTATTACAAGGGGCTTTTGGTGGGGGGAATTTAAAAAAAAAAATAAAAAAAAATAAAAAAAAAACTTTTGGCATAAAATTTTTTTCAAAAAAAATTTCACAATATAAAAGCGGGGGTTTACATATTTTTCCCTGGTTTTTTCTAAATAAAAATTTCCCCCTTTTCAAAAAAACCAAAATTATCGGGGAAAAAAATGAAAAAAAAAAAAAAAGGGGGGGGGACGAAAATTTTACTGTGTGGACGCGGGGGGTTTGGGTTATTTTCCATTTCCCAGAAATTTTTTGCTAGTTATATGAGTGCAAAAAACGTTATCCCAAAAGGGACTGCCGAAATTTTTTTTCTCGGGGCTTTTCAAAAAACTTAACGTAAAAAAGGGGCGGCGCTGAAAAAAAAACCCCGTTTTTTCAGGGCCCCCCCCGGGGTTCCCCGGGGGGGAAAATGCGAAAAGCAGGGGGCGTTTGGGAAGGGAAAAAAAATTCCCTCAGGGCGGGGGGTAAAAAAACAAAGGATATTTTACGAGTGGGGGAATCTGGGGTTAAGGGCCAAAAAAAAACCATTTTAAAAAAAAAAAAAAACCAACCCCCCAAAAAAAAAAAAAACCCCCCCGGGGGGAATAAAAAAAAAAAAAAAAAAATTTTTTCCAATTTGCACAATTTTAAAAATTTTCCGGAAAAAGTTTTTTTAACCCAAAAAAAAAAAAAAAAAAAATTTTTTAAGGGAAAAAAAAGTAAAGGGCCATTTAAAATTTAAAAACCATTATTTTTCTGACAAAAAAACCTTCCCCCTTTTGGGGGGCCCCCTTTTGGGTGCTTTTTGCGAGGGGGGGGGAGAGGCTGGGGGGATGCAAGGGGGGCTGGGGGCGAGGGGGGGGGCCCCGGGGCCCCCCCTGTTTTTGGGGGGAGGGGGGAAGATTTGGGGGGCTTGCGGGTGGGGGGCAAGGTCTTGGGGGGCGGGGGGGGGATTTTTTTTTTGGGGGGTTTTTTTCTTTGTGGGTGGGGGGGGGACTGCCGGGGAAAATAAAAATCCCGCAACGGAAAGGGGGGAACTGGGTGGGGTGGGTAAAAAAATGTTTTTGGGGGGGGGTTCCCAGCGCCCCCTTGGGGATACGTTGGTCCGCTGGGTTTTCCCTTTTTCAAAAAAAATCTTTGACAGGGGGTTTTTTTCGGCAAACGATGTTTTTTCCCGGGGTTGTTGGGGGAAAATCAGGGGCAGGGTTTTTGGGGAGTGGCGTGAATTTTTGCTGTGTTCGGGAAGTTAAAAAGGGAAAAGGGTTTAGGGGGGAACCAAAAACGTTTTTAAATCCGGCCTGGGGGGACATTCCCCTTTAGGGGGGGGACGGGCCCCACCATTTGGGGGCAAAAGTATTTGGCGTGCTCGCAAGGTGTGCTTTTTTCATGGGAGGGCCGGGAAAAAAATTTTTTCGGGGGGGGGGCGTTAAAATAAAATTTTTTTTTTCAAATTTTTAAAACCCGCAAAAAACCCACCAGGAAAAGGGGGGAAAAATGGGGGGCCCTAAAAAAAGGGGTTTAAGGTATTTTGGCGAGCTTAGGGTAAAAAGGTAGACGCCCAAGATGTCTGGCTCCTTTTATTTGTATATTTAAGCTGGAGGTACGGGCGGGCCGGGGGGGAACGGGTTTGGGGTTTTGCCCCTCGGCCCCCCCCGCGGGGGGGGTTTCTCCCTTTCCCTTTTCTCCTAAAAAGGGTCTAAAAAAAGGGGGGGTTTTTTTTTAAAAAAAAATTTTTCCACGTGGTTTAAAAAAAATAGGGGACAGTCAGGGGTGGATAAAAAATTTTAAAGTTTTTTAAAAAAACAACCCTAGCTCTTGTGGAAAGGGGGATGGGGACCAATAAACCCCAAAAAAAATTTTGTTTGGCAAAAACGGGAAAAAAAAACGGGAAAAAAACAAAAGGGGGGAACTTTACTTATATGTTTTTTGTGTGTTTAAATATAGGCATGGGTGAACCCAATTACAAAAAAAAGATTATCCCAAGGCATTTTTGGGGGGAATTTAAAAACAAAAAAAATAAAAAAAAAAAAAAAAATTGGGGAAAATCCCATTTTTTCAGTAAACAATAAAACATTTTTAAAAAAAACCCTGGGGTTTAAACAGTGGGTTTTTGGGGGTGTTGTGTGTTGGTGTTGGGGCATTTGTGTTTTTTTTTTTGGGTTTTTTTGGGCGGGGCGCGTGTGGTTTTGGGGGGGGTTTTGGGGTTTTTTTTTTATGGGGGCTAATGGGGGTGGTAAAAAAAAAAATTTTTTTTTACAAATTTTTTAAATTTTTTAATTTTTAATATAAATTATATTAATATTTTAATAAATATATAATTTTTAAAAAAATATAAATATTTTAAAAATATATATATATTTTAAATATAAATTAAATATAATTTTTATAATAATAAAAATATATTATATTTTTATATATATATATATAAAATAATATTTTAAAAATATTTTTAAATATTTATATTAATATTATTATATATATATAAATAAAATTAATAAATAAAAAAAAAACTATATATTACATAGGGGAAATATAAATTTTTTAAAAACACAAAAATTATAAAATTAAATTTATATATATATATAATATATTATATTATTATTATATATATAAAAATTTTTATAAATATATATGTTTTTGTGTTGGGGGGGTTGTGTGTGTGTGTTGTGTGTGTGTGTGTAAAAATAAAAACCCCCAAAAAAAAAAAACCCACCAAACCCCCCAAACACACCCACACACAAAACACGCCACGTTTTAATTTTTTGGGGCGACATGCCAAAACCCGGGGGGGGCCCACACCCCAAAAAACCCCCCCAAACCCCCCCCAAAAATAAAAAAAAAAAACCCCCACCCCCCAACACAAAAAAAATTTTTTATTATTACACCCCCAAAAAAAAAAAAAAAAAAACCCCCCCCCAAAAACCAACACTCATAAAACCACCAAAAAACCCACTTTTAAAAACCCCCCCCAACAAACCCCACAAAAAAAAAAAAACCCCCCAACCCCCCCCCCCAACCCCCCCCCCAAAACACCCCCCCATTCCCCCAATTACACCCCCCACAACACAAAAAACAAACAACCCCACCCCCCACACAAACAAAAAGGGGCCCCACATTCCCCACCCCAAAACCCCACCCCCCCCCCCCCCAACAAACACACAAAACCCCCCCCAACCCCCCCACAACATAATAAATAATAAAATTTATATATATTATATTATAAAAAATAAATTTTTTTTAAATATGGTTGTGTTTTGGTGTGGGGGGGTGGGGGGGTGGGTTGTTGGTTTTGGGGGTTGTGGTTGTTGTTGTGGTTTGGGGGGGGTTTGTTTTGTGGTGGTTTTTTTTGGGGTTTTGGGGGCCGGGGGTGTTCGGGGGTAATGTAAATATTATATTTTAAATTATTATTAATATTATATTTTAAATTAAAATTAATATTTATATAAATATTTATATATTATAATAAATATTTATATATTATTAATTAATATATTATTTTTATTAAATATAAATAAATTTTAAAATAAATATATTTTTTTATTTTTTAAAATAATTAAAATATTTTTAAAATTATATTATATATTTTAATTTTTTTTTATTCTAAAAAATTTAAAAAAAAATTTTATATTAAAAAATTAAATTTATAATATTTTAAAATATTTTTATTTTAAAATTAAAAAATATTTAAAATTTTTAAAAGTTATATTTTATTTATTATAAATTATTTATATTTTAAAATATTTTTTTTTATTTGTTTTAAATTTATATTTTTTATATATTTATTAATTTTAATAATAAATTATATATAAAAAAATTTATTAATTTAAATTTTTAAAAATTTTTAAATTTACATTTTATACCCCGCCCACAAAGGGGGGGAACCCCCCAACAAAAAACCCCCCCCACACAGAACACAATTTTGCCCCCCCACCCCCCATTATAATTTTTTTTAAATTAAAAAATTAATAAAATATTATATATAAAATTAAAATATTAAATTATTAGGGGGTTTTTTTTATTTTAAATTTAATTATTTAATTTAAAAAATATATAAAAATTTTTTTTATTATATTATTTTGGGGAAAAAATTATAAAATTCAATTTATTTATATTTAAATTAAAATTATATTTAAAATAAAATAATATTTTTTATAAAAATATATTGAAATTTTAATATATAACATTTTAAAAATATATAAAAATTTATTATATATTAAAATATTATATTAAAAATTATATTATTTTTAAAACTTAAAATACGGGGGACAGCAATACAAACGCCCCTTGGGGTTTTTTTTTGAAACAAAGGAATAGAAAAACCCTTTAGCCCCCCTATCCCCGGGGGGGTTGCGGTGAAGGTTTGTCGGCCCAAAAAACAGGGCATGGAAAATACGGGTTTGAAAAAAAAAACCCCCCCTTTTTTACTGATTACTTTTTTTTTTTCCCCCCAAAAAAATTAAAATTGTTCTGGCGAAAAATTTTCCCATTTGTAAAAAAAACCTTTTTTTTTTCAAAGCGGCAGGGGGGGATAGTTCCTCCTGGGGTTTTTTTGGGGACCGCGGGGTTTTTTTGGAAGGAGCCGGGGGGGGTTTCCACAAAAAAAAAAAATTTTTTTTTCTTTTCTCCTGCCCCCTCTACAAAAAAATGAAAAAAAAAAAAAAAAAAAAATTTTTTTAAAAAAATTCGGCCCCTTCGCATGGGTTTTTATTAAGGGGGGCCGGGGTTTTTTTTTTTCAGTGGGCAAACCGGGCGGGGACAATTTTGGTAAATATCATTCTGGGGGGGACAAAAAGGAAGACAAAAAAAAAAAAAAACTTTGCCCCCAATTTAAAAAAAAAACCCAAATTGGGGCAACTGGGAAAAAACGTAAAAAAAAAAAATTTTAAGGGAAAAAAAAAAAGGGAAAAATTTTGGGTTTTA
>NW_023641143.1:0-10742 GCF_015228065.2 Penaeus monodon | reverse complement strand
AATTTTGAGTTTTTTGGGTTTGGGGGTTGGGGTTTTTTAAAAAATTTTTGGGGATTTTTAAACACCTTTTTTGGGCCCCAGCAGACTTGGTGCAAGTTACACCATGAATCCCAGGGAACAACGCGGCGGTCGGCGACTCGAAACCCCGAATTCCAATTGCCGTCGCGACAGTCTTGAGTCCGACGCTCTAAACCAATTCGGCAAACCCGGCCTTGAACGATCATGGGCTTCCATGATTTTTTTCTTAGCAATTTAGAGCGGTGGGTTGCCGTTGCCTTCCGCCGCTGTTTTTATCGAGTCACCATCTCTATTTTACATATATGTGTGTATATATACATATGTATATATACATATGTATATACATATATGTATATATACATTTATATGTATATATATATACATATATATGTATATTATACATATAAATGTATATATACATATATGTATATACATATGTATATATACATATGTATAATACACACATATATGTGAAAATAGAGATGGTGACTCGATAAAACAGCGGGAGGAAGGCAACGGCAACCCACCGCTCTAAATTGCTAAGAAAAAAATCATGGAAGCCCATGATCGTCAAGGCCGCGGTGGCCGAATGGTTAAAAGCGTCGGACTCAAGACTGTCGCGACGGCAATCTGAATTCGGGGGTTCGAGTCGCCGACCGCCGCGTTGTTCCCTTGGGCAGGAACTTCACCTTGGTTGCCTGCCTAGCCACTGGGTGGCCAAGCCGGCCCAAGTCGGGTGCTGGTCTCGAGCCCGGATAAATAGAGAGAATGATTACCTAAAAAAGGTACCACCGGCACTCTCCGTGGAAAGGGAACTGGGGACCCTACCACGTACTCACTTCAAGAGCATCAGAACTTGAAAACTACAATTAAGTATCATGCTGTGACCACGGTGGCTCAGACATGAACCTACCGTTTAAAAGAAGAATATGTATATATACATATGTATACACACACACACACACACACACACACACACACACACACTATATATATATATATATATATATATATATATATATATATATATATATATATATATATATATATATAAAATACGTACTCCCTCCAAGAGCCTCACAACCATGAAAACTACAATTTAGTATCATGCTGTGACCACGGCGGCTCAAACATGAACCGACCGTTAAAGCAAAAAAAATATATATATATACCCCCATATGTGTATATACACACATATATGTATATATACATATGTATATATTGCACATTTTTGTATATATACATATGTATATATATACATATATGTATATATACATTTGTATGTATATATGCATATATATATGTATACATATGTATATATGTATACATATGTATATATATATGTATATATATATATATATATATATATATATATATATATATATATATATATATAATATAATATTATTTAGAAAACCACACGAGCAACAGCCATTTCCGTCGGCGGTGCAGGGGGGCGGGAGGAGCGACACGCGTTGGTATGTATTGGCCTGTGCTTGATAAAGGTTATTGCTGCAAAAGGCTCTCAATCTAGAGCAGCTTTTCATTGGCCCCGTTGCAGTAACGAGTGGAGACGCGCGCTCTTTCAGGGAAATATGCACGGATTCAAAACATATTTCAGAACATACATGAATCTTTCCTGCCCCATCCGCTTCTAGTTACACACAGAAAAATAAACAAACAGAAACCGAAGAGCGAAAGCAGAAGGAGACACCGAAGGAGATATGAGGCGACGAGGATCTCCCTCTGAGATGTCACGGATACCTCTACGATATTCTCAGCTACCTCCCGCGGGTACTTTTCCCTGAGATGATATCGGATACCCCCCCCCCCCTGATATGCCCCTTTGGTACCTCCCCTTAAGAGAATACCTCAAAGTGCCAATGGACATCTCACGGACGAAATACCCGAGGACGTCTTAAACCGTCTTTTGGTACCTCTCCTTAAAACGTTTCAGGTACCTCCCACTTTGATCTCCTCGGGTACTTCTCCTTGAGACGTCCTCTGGTACTTCCCCGCTTGAGATATCCTTTAGGACCTCCTCCTGAGATATTCCTCGGGTACGTCGGGTGCGGCAGGATCCGGGCGGCCAGTGACTCGCGAAACGTGTTCCGGACTTGTCTCGGGTTTCGCTTCAATCTCGCAGAGTGATTCCGCCGGACTTCGAGAGCCAGAGTGCCTGAAGGGAAGGGAACACGGGGGGGCCAAGCCGGATGAGGATTGAAGGTGGAGGGGTTAATGTGTTTGTTGATTTGTTTACCTGTCTGTCTGTTTTATCTACTCGTCTATCTATCAGTGTTCAAGCTTACCTGTTTATCTATCTAGCGGTCTATCTGCCTACCTTTCTATTAATTTAACAGTTTACCTAACCTGTCAATGTTTACTCACCCACCCACCCCCCAAACCATATATATGTGTATGTGTATGTGTATGTGTATGTGTATGTGTATGTGTATGTGTATGTGTCTGTGTGGGGTGTGTGTATGTGTATGTGTATGTGTATGTGTATGTGTATGTGTATGTGTATGTGTATGTGTGTGTATGTGTATGTGCATGTGTATGTGTGTGTGTGTGGCGTGTGTGTGTGTGTGTGCGCGCGCGCGTGTGTGTGTGCGTGTGTGTGTGTGCGTGTGTGTGTGTGCGTGTGTGTGCGTGCGTGTGTGTGTGGGCGTGTGTGTGTGTGTATGTGCGTGCATGCGTGCGTGCGTGTGCGTGTGCGCGTGGTAAGGCTGGAAAATAGAGGGTAGGTTGGGGGATAAAGGTAAAAAAGGATGAAGGTAGAAGAGAATGAATGCAAGGAAGGAAAAAGGTAAGAGAGGTTTGAGGATGAAAATGAGGGAGGATGAAGTTAAGAGAGAATAAAGTAAAGGTAAGATAAATTTAGGGGAAGATAAAATTAAGGGAAGCTCAAGCCGAGGGAGGACAAAGATAAGATAGGATAAAGGCAAGGACGAGCAAAGAAAGGGGTGGGATAGAGCCCATGTGAACAGCTGCGTGCATATGCATGAGACGGGGGGGAATGGGACCACCGCAGGAGATTTCGGCTACGTGGGCACTGCCTGGCCTATGTATATGTATGTATGCATATGTAGAAAACGTTAGGTGTATGTATGTATGTATGTATGTATGTATGTATGTATGTATGTATGTATGTATGTATGTATGTATGTTAAAAACGAGGGAATTCAAACGTATGTATGCACACCTGGATACGTAGGCAGGGGTTAAAGAAAAAAGTTGACATACATACATAGGCAGATAGACCAGAGGAGATAAACGCAGACATATACAGATATTTTCCCCCCTTTCTTCCTCTAATGTCTCTCTGTCTCTCTGTCTCTCTGTCTCTCTGTCTCTCTGTCTCTCTGTCTCTCTGTCTCTCTGTCTCTCTGTCTCTCTGTCTCTCTGTCTCTCTGTCTCTCTTTCTCTCTTTCTCTCTTTCTCTCTTTCTCTCTTTCTCTCTTTCTCTCTTTCTCTCTGTCTCTCTGTCTCTCTGTCTCTCTGTCTCTCTGTCTCTCTCTCTGTCTCTCTGTCTCTCTGTCTCTGTCTCTCATATATATGTGTGAGTGTTAGTATATGTTTTAAACACAGAAAGACATTAATACATAGAGTAGCTGACATGAATATAAACAGACATATTGAAAGAAGTAGAAAAACAATAAAAAGGACAAGAAGTAAGCGCGAGATATACGTGCATGTACGTGTGTGCACCAATGGTAACGACAAGATGAGTCTGGAGAGTTGGTAACAAGGGATGGGGAATTGGAGAAGAGCGAAGGAGAGTGGGAAAGGGGAAGGAGAACGGGAAGGGAAAGGGTAGGAGGGCGAAGGGGGAGGCCGAAGGGGTAGAGTCTGCAATGGACAATTCCTGAGTAAACACCTGTCAATCTTTGGGGGAGAAGAGATGTTTGTCGAGTGCTGAAAAAAAAACTCTTCTCGAAGGAGGACTTCCCCAAAGGAAATCCCTTTTTTCTTCCTCCTGACGAGAGACGTGACTGAGTGGAGTTTCCTGTGCAGAGTTTGTTTGTCATTCCAGGAACTTGATTTGAAGGGTTTGCAACGTGAATTTTATTTAATTTATCTATCATTTTTTCGTAGTTAAATATCATCTATTTTTTCTCTTAACTGAATATATACTTTTGAAAAAGTTACTCAGAAGTTATTCATGAGACCGCATGCTTTAACATTTTATTCCTCTTTTCCAGAAATTAATCAGCTCCCTCAAAGAATAAACCCAACATGATTTAAAACCACTTACAGAGGCACAGAGCCAAAGAGGCGGAGCGAAGGAGGTCTTGGCTCTGGCGGGCAAAAATGGCTCCCATTTGGGGCACGTGACTACGTCCTCTCCATAGGACCTTTTTTAATGAATAACATGTCTCGTTTCTGAGAACTCATTCTGGCAAAACAGCAACAAAAATATCTAGAAAATGCATTGCGATAGAAGTAGGACTACATAAACTAGGGGAACTATTGGGATCGTTAAAATGTCGAGAATATTAAGTGTTCCTTGGTGACAGACTGGCAAAGAAGGAGGGAGGAATCTCGAAATAAGACAGCGTCGCCGGTGCTTTGCTCTTCTTAACTATGTGTAATCCCAATTGCGAAATTACGGAAATGATATTCATAGAAAGACAGAAGCTTTGGTTATAGCCTCGGTCCTCGGCTAAAAATGATATAGATGACACCCAGTAATCGGCTTTGCTGGATGTCTCGACAAAAAGAACTTTTGACACTAGCACCGTCTAAGCAGCCGTCGCGTAGTGAATAGTGGCTCAGTAAGACAGTGGCCTCGTCCGTGGGCGGCCGGGAGCGGGTGGACGCCCACACCCGGAGATGGTGTCCCTCAGGCCGCCCACACCGGACCATGGGACGTGCAGGGGACCTAGCAGTCCACCACAGCCACTGCGTCACTCTGGACGAACACCGGAGACTCTTCATCTACGGGCTTGGGTTTGGGCTTTCGCTCTCGCGTGGATGATCTGCGGGGCGGCGAGCGGCGCGTGCCCGAGGGGCTGCGAGTGCAAGTGGAAGGACGGAAGGAGACGGTGGCCTGCATCAAGGCCGAGTTCAAAAGTCATCCCGCGGAACCTCGACCCGTCCACTCAGGTGCTGGACCTCCAGTACAACAACCTCAAGGTGTTGCGCAAGGACGCCTCGTTGACAGGGTCTCGTCAACCTCCAGAAGCTGTGGCTCAACTACTGCAAAACCCGCAGCACATGGAACGCGGCGCTTTCAACATGCTGGCCAATTGGTAGAGCTCGACCTGAGCCACAACCTGCTCCAAGTGGTGCCTACTGCCGCCCTCTGCGACGTGCCGGGCCTGCGGGACCTCCGCCTCGCCAGCAACGCCTCACTTTTCCCCCCCGATGGACGCGTTCTCTGCCACGCCGGAACTAGTTCGTCTAGATTTGTCGAATAACAGTATATATAGTTTAGAAGATAATGCATTTAGGGGTCTTGCAAGATTAGAAGTGTTGAAAGTTAACAGATAACAGGCTAGTTCAAAATTAGTCAAGAGGTGTTGGTACCGCTTATGGCGCTGCACGGCCTGCACCTGAACGAGAAACCCGTGGAGGTGCGACTGCAGCTTGCGGCCTCTCCGCCGGTGGATGATAGACCACAAGATCGCCGGGATCGTGCCGCCGACCTGCGCCCGCCCGCGGCGCATCAGCAGCCGCCCGTTGGCACACGCTCGGCTTGAACGAGTTTTCGTGCGCCCCCCAGGTCAGCGCCATCACGCCCGGGTCATGGCCTCAAGCGACGAGAGCGTGTCCCTCGCCTGCCGCTTGGAGGGGGACGTCGAGGCCAACGTCAGTTGGTTTCACGGGGAAAAACGCTACAAAAATGCGCTACAAGGTACGCGATTCCGTCTTCAATAACACTGCCAAAGTTTCTAATCTGACCATAGGAAAAGTGCGAGCCAAGGACCAGGGCATCTACTGGTGCGTGGCGCAGAACAAGGCCGGGCGCGCCGAGGCCAACGTCACGCTGGAGGTGTCCAACGAGATCAGCGAGTACCGCCTGGTGGCCATCAACCCGGCCTACATGACCGGGGGACTGCTGAGCGGCCTGGGCTTCCTCGTCACCATCCTCCTCCTCGTCAGCTGCATCATCCATCGCCGCCAGAGAGTCAGGAGGTTCCGCAGGCAGGAGGAGGACCGGGAGGGGCGGGAGATGCTGGCGGCGGCTCAGTCTTCCATGTCTCGGGGCTCCTCGGTGATCGCGCAGCCCGAGGTGGCCGACTACCACGCCGTGCCCTCGGGGGACCTCGACGACGCGCCCCTGCACCCGCTGCAGGCCAAGCAGTCGTACCTGGGCCGCGGGGCCGCCAACGGCCACTACGCTCGCGAAAACTACACCGAAAAGATCCAGCGCTACAGCGACGCCGTCTCCGACCCGCGCAGGTACAAGGACGACCTCGAGGTCGACCTCAGGCTCTCCCCAAGCACCGTGTCCTACGTCGAACTGGCCTCCAACGACCTGGCGAGGACGCGCAGTGACCTCGGGGAGAAGATGAGCCTGAAGAACCTCGAGCACGAGACAGACATCCTGCGGCGGGAGTGCAGTCCCACAGGCTCGGTCGTGTCCATGATCAGCACGGGGCCGTACCCCGACCTCCTGGACCTGCCTTACGTGCGCCGCCACGAGGAGTATCAACAGGGCTTCCACTCTCTCAACTCCAACCTCGGTTCTATCACCAGAAAGTAAGTGCTTCTCTCCCGTGTGATGCGGTTCGACCAGTATCACGTATCTAAATGATGTAAAATAATCTACTTTTATTTAAATCATCTTTCATAAAATCTGGCATCCAAGCAAATAACGAGAAAGCAAGGTGATTTAGTCATATCCTTGTAATTTATTCATGATAATATTAAATCTTCACAATAATGCTATTTTCACACTCTGATAGGTATGTGTCATAATTCAAAATATATGAGGGTAAAGTGTAATTCTTTATTTACTGAAATTCATGTAAAATTAGCCAGTGAATACAAAATTACTTTTCCACGTTAATTTTAAATATTAGTTAATATATCATTCATTTTACTGAATATTCTTGTGTAATAAGTTAAATTAGTTAAATCAGTATAAGACTGATTAATTATTAATCAATTATTTGACAATATGATCATAAATTAATAATTTCATAAGATTAATCAAATACAGACATACAGACACACACACACACACACACACACGCACACGCACACGCACACACACACACACACGCACACGCACACGCACACGCACAGGCACACGCACAGGCACACGCACACGCACACGCACACGCACACGCACACGCACACGCACACGCACACGCACACGCACACGCACACGCACACGCACACGCACATACACATACACATACACATACACATACACATACACATACACATACACACAGTGTGTATGGTAGAAAACTCGCAATGCAAACACTAGATTTATTGAAAATGAGACTACAGTTTCGAAATCCACCTGGATTCCATCTTCAGATCTGAAGATGTAATCCAGGTGGATTTCGAAATTGTAGTCTCATTTTCAAATAAATCCAGTTTTTGCATTTTGTTTTTTTCTACCATGGTATCAACACGGAAGAGTGTTTTACCATATGTGTGTATATATATATGTGTATGTTTGCATTCTTGTATGCATACATACACACACAAACACACATACATAATCATCTATTATTAGAGAATCAACATCAAATTCACTAATTTTTGCTTTAATGTTGTAACATTTGTGTTTAATTAAATAATTTTCAGGTGAATAAATCTATGAATTACGTTAGAGTCTGTCGTAATGTAGTATAAATCAAACATCAATATTTTGTTTTTACCATGACATTGGGAATTTAATAACAGTCCCATTTCTATGCTAGTTATAACATTATGTAAATCAATAATTTACAGACGAATAATTCGACAAATTAATTTACGATTAACAAGCAATACTGATTCCCGCAATTCTTTTCATAATTCTCTCCTATGCTCTTGGCGATAGACCTCTGTGGGTAAGCAATATTGTGTGGCAGTGTGTGGTAGATAAGTGGTAGATAACGGTAGCCGGTTCAGGATATTCCACTGAGGGTGGAAGGGGTGTAAGACTAGAGTGCCAAGAAACGGAGGGTCTATGGCATATATGAGACTTTCCCACGAATTTAATTATTGATTTCAACCTAACACTGTTTAGACTGTTGCTTCAACCTAACACTGTTTAGACTGTTGCTTAAGTGATTCATGTGTTCAGGGGCGCAGTCTATTACACTAAGGGAGCCTTCCAACCCTCTTCGATCTGCCGCAAGTAGAGATACTGTAGGATAACTGTAAAGGCCATTGTAGGTGGTAGGTACTGTAGAGTGGTAGTTAAGTCGAGCTGGTCCCTTATATGAGTGGGGCATAGAAGGCATCTCCGTAAATGAAGATGCATTAATACAATGGGGAATGAAGCATTGCAAGACACTAAACACTAAGAAACGATTCTGTAATGAGTCCAACGTTGCTGGGAGACCTGCTAAGTAGTACTGTAATAGGCAAATAGTACATGACACAGTGTAGACACATGGCAAGCTCTGTAAGTAGCCGATAGGCGATGTACTGCAATACAATTGGGCATTTGCTTGTGTATGTAGGTAAGTTACATATACTGTGCGGTATTAAAGGGCATTTGGTGATCTACAAGCGGGAGATTTCTACTGACGGAAAGCTGCAAATATTATATAGATAATTCCTGTAACCAGATGGTATTCGTTCTGATAATTAAATGTGGGGAGATGTACTCTCGCATTAAAACTGTCAGTCAGAATATGTCGACCATAGTACACTTCTACGCGGGAAATCTTACATACATTTATGAAGGCTTTTGTTAGCTGAGCTAATATTAGACTTTTGATAATATTGTTAACAATAGAAACTGTTAGATACTCATGAGATAACTGTGGTAATGATAAAACTAGATAATTATATTATGATATTAATTATATGATGATATTAATATAATTAAAAAATGATCATTACAATGATGATAACGATGATAATGATGGCCACTATAAAATATGATGATAACAATAATAAGAATATAGGATGATAGTAATGTTTAGCGATAATGATGGCAATGAAAATAATGATAGCAATAACAACGGAAAATATGATAATGATGCCGATAATGATGAAATGATTAGTGAAAATTATGGGGCATAATAGTGATAAAAGTAATAGCGATAATGATAAAAGTGATATTTGAGAATGATAACAATGATGATAATAGAAAAGGGATAATGAGAACGGTAACAATATCAATGATAATGATAAAAACACCGATAAGCAATAACAAAAATAATACCATAGTAATAGTATTAGTAGAAATAATAATGCTAATAATTAGGATATGGATAAGAATAAGGATGAGGATTATTATTCATTCATCATCATCATCATCATCATCATCATCATCATCATCATCATCATCATCATCATCATCATCATCATCATCATCATCATCATCATCATCATCATCATCATCATCATCATCACTATTATCATTATCATTATAACAAAACTATTGATAACAATAATTAAAATAATAGTAATAGTAATTGGAATAATAACTGCAAAAAGAATAATTACAATAATAATGATGGTGGTGGCAATAATAAAAATGAAGATAATATTAACAAAAAAAAAAAAAAAAATATAATAAATCACAGCAAGATATTTATGATGTAATGAGATGAGATAGATGAGATGATGAAAATAAAATTTTCAGAAAGATAATGAAAAGAAAACGTAGCACATAAAGTTAAATAATGATGTGATACTGAGACGATAATAGTTTGGTAATATGGAAAGATGATGTAATAATTATTGCTATGCTAACAATAATAATAAAATAATCGGAAAAATAACAAAAAAATTTAAAAAAAAATAACAATCTAACATTACAATAACGAAAAAAACAAAAGAGTAATAGAAATATAATGTAACAATGATGATAAGGCTATAATTACAATGACATATCATCTCAACAACAACTAAACAAAAATAACAGTGAAATAAGGTAAAATGATGGAGGATAAAAATTTTAATAAGAGATAATAATAACAATGACAATAAAGATAACAGCGATGATAAAATAATAATAGCTATTTCATTAATGATTCATAATAATAAAATTTAACAAATATAATAATAACAAAATAATAGTAATAAAATAACAATAAAAAAAGTAAAATAATAACAATAATAAAGAATAATAATAATAATAAATAATAAATAATAATAATAATAATATAATAATAATAATAATTAAAAAAATAATAATAATATGATAAAATGATCATAATAAAAAAAAAAAAATTAGAAAAATGTAATGATAAAGATAATGTAAAGTAATGATAATGTAAGATAATGATTGTAGGATAGTGATGTGATAGTGATATTTATAATGAGAATGATAATAAAAATGAAATGATAATAAAAATGAAAATATTTTAAAAATGTGATAAATTTAAAAATTTAGAATAAAAATAAAAAAGATAATAATAATAAAAAAAAAAAAAAAAGTAATGATAATAATAGAAAAGTTTTAAAAATAAAAATAATGATGATAATAAAATGATAAAAATGATACAATAATAATAAAAAATTATAACAAAAAAAAATGATAAAATAATAAAAAAATGAAAAATAATAAAAAAAAATGATAAGATAATAAAAAAATG
>NW_023641141.1:0-10744 GCF_015228065.2 Penaeus monodon | reverse complement strand
GGGTACAGTTGCAGGCCCACGTGTCCAACCGGCGGTACACGTGAGACTGGCAGGGGACTTTACGCATATCCGGGTCGCCAACTCAGGCTATAGGGCCCAAACCTAGCTCCCCTCCCTATGACGACCCTGCCCATCAGGTTGTCTCTTTGCGAGACAACCCTGGGTGGATGGAGACCTGGGGACGTCCAGGAGATCATGGTTTGGGCACTCGACGAGACTGTCGCGAGAACTAGAGAGGGCCGTTCCCTGCCTGGAGACTCGCCTCGAGGGACCCCCGTGCTGGAAGCGAGGGTGGATGCGGCCATGCGCCCCGGGTCGGCGTTAGCCCTTGATGATGATTGTGATGATATATATTATATATAATATATATAAATAGATATATAATAATATTAGTTAATGAAATTATTATTATATTTATATATTATATTTTTTAATTTTTAATATAATATAATATTATTAATAATATTTATATATATATATATATATATATATATATATATATATATATATTATATATATATTTTTATATATTGGTTGTTTGCTTGTGTATATTGTTTATATATATAGTATAATTATATTATATATATTATATTTTTATTATAATTTTTAATATATATATAAAAAAACACAAAAAGAACACAATATATATATAATATGTATTTATATGTTATATATATTATATAAAATAATAAACATATATTTATTTTTTATTTTGTGTTTTTTTTTATTTTATTTTTTTTTTTTGTTTATTTTTTGTGTGTGTGTGTGTGTGTGATTTTTATTTGTATATAGATACATATATATATATATATAAAATATAATATATTTATATATATATATATATATATATTAAATTATTTTATATTATTATATATTTTATTATATATATGTTATATATGTAGAAAGGTATAAAATATTGATATATATAATTATAAAATATAATATTATATATCTTATATAAAATTTATATTTTGAAAATTCATATTAATATATAAATGAAAATATATAATAATATATATATAAAATTTAATATATATAATATATAGATATATAGTATATTTATTATATATATTTTTATATAATGATATTTTTATTTATTATATATAATATATAAAATATATTATATATTTTTTATTATTATCATTATATATAATAATAAGCTATACTATATATTATTATATTAATATAGAAATATTTAATAATATATATATATATATATATATAATATATATATATATTTTATTATATATATATTTTCATATAAATATATAATGATTTTTTTTTTATATAAATATATAATGATATATATACTATTATATGTATATATATATATATATATTTATGCGTGTCATTCTCCCCTCTCTCTCTCTCTCTCTCTCTCTATCTCTCTCTTCTTCGCTTCTCTTTTCTATATAATATGTATTATTATACACACAAAACACACACCACACACACACACACACACATACGCACACACACACACACAGAACACACACCACACACACCACACACCCACACACAAAATATATATATATATATATATATATATAATTATATATATATATATATTATATATATTATATATATAATATATATAAATATATTATTATATATATATTCATATTGTATTATATATATATTTTATATATATATATATATATAAAATATTTTTATATATATATATTATATAATATATAATATATTATATAACATATAATATATTATATATAAAAATACCCCCATTAAAATTATTTAAATATATTATTTATATATATATAAAAATATTTAATATAAAAATAATATATATATAATATATATAACAATATAATATATATTTATATTATATAATAATATATATTTATTATTAGTAGAAGAAAGAAGGAAAGGGAGGAACGGAGAGTGAGGGAAGAAAGGAAAGTAAATGTATATATATGATTATGTAGCATATTTATATATTGAATAGCGTGGAATATGCATATCTATCTATATATATAGTATATATAATAGATATATATATATATATATATATTTATATATATGTATATATATTATATTTCTTTATCTATACTGTACATACATATATTGTATATATACACACCACAAATACCTATCCATATGTGTGGGTGCGTGTATATATAATATATTCTATATATATATATATATAAATGGATATATATATACACAATATATGTATATATATGTGTGTTTTTTTTTATTTATTTATTTAGTTATTTGTTTGTTTTTAGTCCACACACAACGGAGAGTAAAGGTGCATCCCATAAGTGATGTACGGCTTCTCTACATGTTAAATATGAGACCAGGCAATGGGTCATGTCTGCTATCCAGGATTCTGTAACTTGGTTTCTCCAAAACTGGGCTACCCCGTCATTTTTCCCGATGTCCACGTTATCCAGGGCGCGGCGACTCTTCATAAGGGACGCCTTACCTTGCCCGTCCTCACCATCCCTCTACACTGTGTGCGTGCATATGTATGTGTATGGTATGTACACTAATCACCTTCCATATGGTACATTTTTTACAATTTTTTATCTGGCAATACTTTTGTATCCCTCTAGTATCTAGGTCGGTCTCTACCGATAACTGTGATTGGTTTAAGTAAATTCTACAAATATCCATAACAGCAAATGAATCGATAGAGGAAATATATATTTGAATATTCAAGTCATAAATAACAAGAACATAGATTTATCGCCAACAGTTTCCTCTGAAATCAATTGGCAAAACACTAATTTTTTTGGATAAGAAAAAAAAAATTTTCATGCCTGGTTCTCCGAATCACGGAGGGTATATGTGTTCTTGTGGGCGGGTGGACAGATACATATATATAATGTATATCCGTATCTATAAGGTACTTATATTTATATAATACATCATATTCCAATATCGTTATACGATTGCAAATTTTCATTGCAGAATTTATTCTTTATTTTGAGTTTCCGTTTGCCTTTCAGAGCTCAGGTCGGCATACAGGGGTTTTCATTCTTATTTGTTACATTTTATAATAAAAAATAGTCTAAAGGTCCAAATAGTCCCTTCCAAGCGTATATATATATATATTATATATATATATATATAGATATATATATATATATATATATATATATTTGAATTTCTAAGGCATGACCATTATTGTTTAATTCGCTTTCTCCTAATTATTCAGTGTTTTCAGGAGTATGAGCATTCGCTACATCTCCCCTTCTTCAGTAATACTAAACAAGTCTTTTAAGACATAGATACCTTGTTTAGTAATCTTTATGGGCACTTACGTAGCTGTTAAGGTCCGTTCCTTTTCTTAATATATTTCGTGTACATACACCCACACATGTAATTATTATTTTTATTATGTTATCTTAATTGTATGTATGTGTATGATATTTTTTTTCCATTTCCTCTATCTATCTGTATATCAATCTAACGTATATATATACAATACATACACACACACACGGAAACATAAGCTGCCCATCATAATTGGAAACTATGATAACGTTAACCTCAGGAACCTTATTATACAGGTAACGCTATCTGTCTCCTTAGAGGGAGGGCCCCTGGCGTTTCTAGGGGGGGGGGGAGAAGGGCGAGAAGAGAGTCGGGTATCGTGGACAGCGCATGAGGAAAACTCTTGCATGGATGGGGTCTGAGGGAGAAGGTGTGGCCCTCTCGCGTCGTTCCTCCAGCCTTCCTTCCATGACTATATGAGCTGCGATTCCCTTGAAGTAGAACGGATTTTCCCTTTCGTCTTTCTGCAAGGTAGTTGCCAGGGAGGAAGTGGAGGAGATGGAGATGGAGGAGGAGGAGGAGAAGGATGAGGAAGCCTGAGAAAAGGAGGAAGCATGGGGGGGGAGGTGAGGGGGAAGCAAGAGTTCCCCCCATTACCTACTCCTTCACTTGTCCTCTCTGTTCCCCATCCCTTCTCTCCTCCTATTTCCGCTTCTTCTACCTCTCCGTTCCCCCGTCCCCCTCCGAAGTCCCATGCTCTTTTTTTTTTCTTTTTTTTTGCTTAATTGTCTTGTTTTACTCAAATTGTGTCGTTAAAAAATGCTTAGTCTGATAACTAAGTATGCTATGCTGTCTTGTCGACATGCAAAATTTTCTTTTTTATGATGCTCAGCAATTCTGTCCTTCATATCACGAAGCTTTTAGTCTTGTAAACCCAAACTCTCTCCTTACACACAACTGTATATAAGGTCCCCTTGTTCCCTAACCCATGACACCACCATTAACCATATGTATCGGACTTCGTGTTCAATCAAATTCTTCATGTTTTTCCATTATGAAATGTTTCGAAACTATGTTCATAGAATTTCTGAGCAGTCCAGACCGGGGCAGGCAGGACACCTCGTCTCTTGGGCGTCTCTGCCTTGCCCGTCCCTTTGTTAACGCCAGCTACCTACTCTCAGAAAAATAAGATTGAAGCACACTTTAACTCAAGACACCTTCAGACAACCACCAGCACCTGCCACATTACACTCCTTCCACTTCAAACTCTCTGCTCCCCCCTTTCCCTCGTCTTCTCCTCCTTCCATTTCTATCTCTCTGTTCCCCCCTTCACCTCCCCTTCCTTCTTCTCCTCCTCTATTTCCCCTTCATCTTTCCGTCCCCCTTCCCCTCCTCCTCCTCTTCTTCTTCCTCTTCCTTCTCCCACTTCTATCTCTCCGTTCCCTACTTCCTCTTCATGTCCTCCTCATCATCATTCTTCCACTTCTATCTCTCCGTTCCCCCTCCTCTCCTCCTCCATGCCACCAGCAGCTCCTCATCATGGAAAGTACACTTACATTCATGCATAAACCAAACGCTCAGTCACAACGAAAACTCTTCACCACTTGTATGCTTCTAAAACCGTACACTGAACTGTACGCAGTGGCCATAGGGCTGTATGTGCTTTATTTTCAGTTTGTTTTTTTTTTATTATTTTCATGTAGAATTACTTAAAACCAATCACAGTTATCGTCAGAGACTGACCACTCAACTCATGGAATACTACGTATTATACAAGTATTGCCAGGTGAAAATTGTAAAAATTGTAATAGGTGGAAGTGTGATGCACTATACACACAAACAAGCACGCGTGCGTACACGCACATGCGCATGCACATAGTGTAAGACAGGCTAAGGACAGGCAGGTAAGGAGTCTCTTTAGGAGAGGAGTTGCCGCACCTTCGATAACGTGTCGTCGAGAACATGACGGGGTTGGCTCAGTCTGGAGAAGACATTTACAGAACCCATGGCTAGTAGACTTAGAACACCAATTGCCTGATCTAAACATGGAAGAGCTGTACCTCACTGATGCGATGCACTGTACTTTCCGTGTGAATGTGTGTGAATAAGTACACACACATATATATGTGTATATATACATATATGTATAAATATTTATAAACACAGCGTGTGCCCTTTCCCTTCCCCTCCTCCTCCTTCGACTTCTATATCTCAGTTCTCCCCCCCCCCTCCTCCTTCCACAACCGCCTCTCCTTTCAGAAAGACGAGAGGGAAAATTCACCTATTTCAAGAATCGCACGCTCATTGTCATGGAAGGACAGGCTGGAGGAGATCGACGGCAGAGGGAAGTGGATGACGTCCGGGATTCTCTCCCCTCCCCCAAGGACACACCGCCTCCCCCTCAGACCGCATCCATGCAAGAGTTTCCTCATGCGCTGTCCACGAGACCCCGCTCTTTCCTGTCCTACACCCCCCCCCCCCAGAATGCCAGGGTCCTCTAAGGAGGCAGACGCAGCTTTACCAGTCATCATAATAAGGTTACTGAGGTTAATGTTATCATAGATTCCAATTTATGATGGGTACCTTCATGTTTCCGTGTGTGTGTGTATGTATGTATTTGTATATATATATATATATATATATATATATATATATATATATATATATATACATAGATTGATACATACAGAGAAATGGAGAAATATATACATATATATTAATATAAACAACAATAATAAAACATACATGTATGTGTATATATATATATCTGTGTATATGTTCAGGAAATATATATAGACAAGTAACGACCTTAACAACTATGTAAATGCCCATAAAGATTACTAAACAAGCATCTGTCTTAAGAGACTTGTTTAGTATTTACGAAGAATGGGAGAGCGTAGCGACCGCCCAAACTCCTTGAAACTCTGAATTTTAGGAGAAGCAAAATGTACGATTTTCTTTCTTGCAAATTACATAAATTACACAATAATGGTATTCTTCGAAATTCAAACATAATATTATATTGCTGAAATGACTATTGAACTAAAGAAATATTCTATTATAAAATGTACAACAAATTGAGGAATGGAAACCTGTGTGCCGATCTGAGCTCTGAAAGGCAAGGGAAACTCAAAATAAAGAATAAATTCAGCAATGAAACTTCACTCATATAACGATATTGGATATATCTATATATGTATATATGTATGTATTCATACATTTATTTATAAGTATATAAAGATACGTTTATACATTATATATTCATAACATTTAGTTATCATTTCCTAAATCGGATTTCTTTCCTGCTGTAGATAATTGTAGAATTACTTAAACCAATCACAGTCATCGTTAGAGACCGACCTCGCCACTCATGGAATAGTATGTGTCAGTTTGTGTGTGTGTGTGTGTGTGTTAGTGTGTGTTTTTATGTTTATGTATATATATACTTATATACATATATATACACGCATAAATATGCATCCATAATTTTTTTTCTTATTTCATTATTCATCTCTCTCTCTCTATGTGTCTGTCTTTCTTTCTCTCATATATATATATATATATATATATATATATATATATATATATATATATATATATATGTATAATATATATAAATATATACACATATGTATATATGTGTGTGTGTGTGTGTGTGCGTGTGAATTTATACATATAAATATATATACACATATGTATACATAAGAATGTATATATATACATATATATGCCATTATAAATGTGTAAAACAGATTTATAATGTTATATACGGACAGATAGAAGTGAAAGGATGAGAAAGAAGAGGAGGAGGGGAAAAGGGAACGAAAAGATAAAAGTGGAAGTTCGAGGAGTGTAGTGGAGTAGTGTGTGTGTATGTGGGTGTATAAATAGAAGAATAAATTAATATAGACATAGATTATCTGTATATACAATCACACACCCACACACACACATTCACATATATGTATTTATATGCATATAAGTAGTGGGTAAATACGACAGAACGCTGCCACATTCAAATACGTACATGACAGAACGCTGCACATTCAAAATACTTACATGACAGAACGCTGCACATTCATGTACGTACATGAATGTGAAAGTAGGTCAGTGACCGTGACGTAATCAGTGACCTTGACGAAACCACAAACCGCAAACCGCAACCATGTCCACAACAACATAATCAATACCCGGAAATCATTAACCTACTTTCACATGTGCATTTAGTTCGTACATGATGCCTCATAAGAGAAATAATGAAACAAATGATGTACTACAGACAAGTACTCACCTCCAATGCAGGTGACAGGTGACATAGATAATGATCACAGCGTAACCACAAACCTTATCGAGAGTGAAAGCAGGATAATGTAGGTGGACAAAATCGAACACCCTCACACACGTACATGAATGTGAAAGTAGGTCAGTGACCGTGACGTAATCAGTGACCTTGACGAAACCACAAACCGCAAAACCGCAACCAATGTCCACAACAACATAATCAATCCCGGAAATCATTAACTGCTTTCACAGTGCATTTTATGTTCGTATATGACGCCTCATAAGAGAAATAATGAAACAAATGATGAGCTACAGACGAGTATCCCCTCCAATGCAGGTGACAGGTGACATAGATTATGATCACAGCGTAACCACACAACCTTGTCGAGAGTGAAAGCAGGATAATGATCACGAGGCAACACTAGACCATAGCAACGATGGCTAACGCGCACACCCTATGGTTGAAATGGTGCATCATAACAGAAAGATGACCAACTGAAAGTGATTAACTAACAATATCCGTATCCGAAATCATTAGTATGACATAGATTAATGATCACAGCGTAACCACACAACCTTATCGAGAGTGAAAGCAGGATAATGATCACGAGGCAACCACTAGACCATAGCTAACGATGGCTAGCGCGCACACCTTGCGGTTGAAAATGTTGCATCATAACAGAAAGATGACCACTGAAAGTAATTAACTAATCAATATCCGCATCCGAAATCATTACTCATAACCAGTGATGTACAGACGAGGATCTCCTCCAATGCAGGGTGACATAGATCAATGATCACCGCATAATCACAAAACCTTGTGGAGAGTGAAAGCAGGTTAATGATCACGAGGTAACCACCAGACCATAGCTAACGATGACTAACACGCACACCTTACAGTCCAAAATAGTACATCATAACAGAAAGATGACCAATATCCGTAACCGAAATCATTACCCGTAGACAGGTGCTACAGATGACTCACCCGCGGCCATCCACACCGCAATATTCACCATGTTTAAACTTGTACCGAGATCGAGAATTGATTCTATTACAGACGAGGGAACCGTCTCTCCTAATGACTGAAACTGTCAAAATCAATAATAAATAGGTCACACAGGTCTGCTAATGACCGATAATTTCTGCTCCTCTCTCACTGTACCAGAGATAAGAATACAATTAAGTGTAAAGGATTATAAAAACTCGTTATACAATATATGCTTTTATTTTTGATTGTATAAACACTATACGATGCGCTCGACACACACACACACACACACACACACACACACACACACACACACACATACATTTTTTTTTCCCACCCTGCATATGATGCAGATGACAAGGAAAAATTCTAACCCGTGCCTGCATTACTATCACTGCATGCTGTCGAATCCTCATCGTCTTCTGTTAAGTCAATGAGAGGAATCAAGTCAGCATATAACAGAGGCGGTGCAGACGAGGGAAAACTCTCCATTGTCTGATTACTACCGCATGCCAACAAACTCCTCTCACCGTGCGATGACCCGTTGCCAAGATCGAAACCGTGCAAATGATGAGAATATATTGGATAGATCATCTTCACCGGTGGCAGCTCTTGGATGTTTGATAGGGCATGTATCAGGACCATCTATGTAGCGATAAGTTAGAGCTGTCTGGAAGATAATTCTTTTGTCTCGGTCGTATCCTCCTCTTAAATGACAGTCTGTCACCAGTGGATTACGGAACTTAACCCGTTTCTTCATCGCGGTGATATCTCCAGGTGGCGTGGGTTTCTCCATTGAATATCTTCTTTTCTTCCTGGCGTATTGTCACTCACTATTCACTCACCAAACGACTAAACAAGGCTTTAAATACCATTGACGACAATATTTCCATGCTGGCAACTATTGATATTGTTGGGCGGGCGGAACACAAATAACAGGCTTAAATTTTCTGTGTAAATGTAAAATGCGATTACCACTATTTCATATGTTTACACATTTCATGCTTATAAAACTAAAAGGTTAATTACCTAATAGATTAAAAAGTCGTTGGTTTTATTCTATTTAGAGAGAGCATTAATAGGGTTTCCAAGGTATCTACACCTGGTCAAAGACGGGTTTCACACAAACACACACACACACACACACACACACACACACACACACACACACACACACACACACATCATAATAAAAATACAATTCAGTTAAAAAGGATCATGAAACTCTTGTTGTACCCAACATGCCATTAATATGACTTTCAAGAACACAAACACGCGTCCTAACAGGTGATAACACAAATAAGATAAAAATAACAGGCTTATATTTTTTGTGTAAATGTAAATGCGATAACTACCACTACGCCACGTTTGAAAATGCAGGCTTATACAACAGGTTTAATCATAATATAACAGGAGCAACCCTAATAAGAATAACAACAGAAATTTCTTAACTTCGCACTTTCTAATAAAAATACAATTCACTCAAAAGGATCATGAAACTCTTGTTGTACTCAATGTCTTTATTATGACTTTCACAAACACACATCCTAACAGGCGGTAATACAAATAAAATGAAAATAACAAGCTTAAATTTTCTGTGTAAATGTAAATGCGATAACCACTATCTCATACGTTTGAAAATTTCAGGCTTATACAACAGTTTAATTACCCAACAGGTTGAAAAGTCACCGGTTTTATTCTATTTAGAGAGCATTAATAAGGTTTTCAACGCATCTGCGCGAGACCAAAGACGGGTTTCCCCCTCCTATTTCCGCTTGGACAGTTAATATCTACAACTAGGACACCACCTGTCCCCACGTACCGCACCAGTTATGTTTGCTAATTAACCTTAAGGGACAATGCGGTATATTTCCTAAATGTTCCCGCCTCAGCTCTCAATTTGTACAATCTACAATGCACTTAAAACAATGAAAACATAATAAAACAAACATAAAAGACAACGTCCAGCAAATGACCTAGACAAGTAACGGAAGTCTGCTCAGACAACTTTGTTCGGTGACGTTCAGGCTGAAGTAACCTCCTGGTCCTGGTGTAATTGTCCGTTCTAGATGTCCACACGTCCTCGAAAGTCTCGCACAGGTCCTCCTTGACTTCAGATTCGTCTAGACCTCCTCGTAGTCCTGGCCGCCCCCCAACTCGGCGGCTCTCGCCCCCCACTGGTACGAGCTCCTGGATGAATGGATCTGCGGCGTCTCGAGGGGGGGGGGGGCCGGC
>NW_023641140.1:0-7500 GCF_015228065.2 Penaeus monodon | reverse complement strand
ATTGAAGATGTAGACATTTCTACTTTTGTGCCTCGACTCAATCACAAAGAATTCGCTTACAACATTGACATCAACAACAACAATGGCGAGGAATCACTGGCAACAGTCCGCATTTTCGCTTGGCCTCATCACGATAACAATGGTATCGAGTATTCCTTTGATGAAGGTCGCTGGAATGCCATTGAATTAGATAAATTCTGGACTAAGTGTAAGTATATCTACATTAAACAGTTTTATTTTCTTTATAAATCATGATTAGCTAAAAGAGTTCATCACTAAAAAAATAATGCATTTATCCATGGCCAATTGCAAACACTTGAAATTGTTTCTGAAATATATGAAGTTTTATACAATATTCTTTCGACAGTGACACCAGGAACCAACCACATTGTCCGAAAGTCTTCTGAGTCTTCGGTTACCGTCCCTGATGTACCGAGTTTCCAGACTCTCTTCGATAAGACCAAGGAAGCTTTGGATGGTGGAGACTCCAGCCTTGAAAACTATGTGAGTGCCACTGGCATTCCCAACAGATTCCTACTTCCCAAGGGTAATAAACAAGGTCTGGATTTCGACCTTGTCGTAGCAGTGACCGATGGTAAGGCTGACGCAGCAGTGGATGGCCTTCACGAAAATACCGAATTCAATCATTATGGTTCCCATGGCAATTACCCTGACAATCGCCCACACGGATACCCTCTGGATCGCAAGGTTCCCGACGAGCGTGTATTCGAAAATCTTCCCAACTTTAGTCACATCCAGGTTAAGGTTTTCAACCATGGCGAACATGTCCAACACCATTAATTGAATTAACGAAAGGCTTGGCACCTTTAACTTACCTGATTTCAAATAAATTGGAATTGGAAATGTAACCCTTTTCCTCATCATTAAAAATGCGAAACTTATGAAGTTGTTTGTACCATGCTAAATGATTATGGAAACAATAATAGTATCTTGGTGACATTAATGACTATTATAGCAGTAGAACTAACACTGTCATATTAATAACGATTAAAATATCAGCGAAACAAAACTAGGGCATGAAAGACTATACACCATATTGGCAAGGAAAAGAATTAGAGAATGTGATTAATATGATCGCGATGATAACACCAATATCAACAGTATAGCAATAGTATTAGTATCGATATATGGATGAAATTGCTGAGCATAATGCTAATTTTAGGCTCTTTTTGCATGCTTACAGATGAGGATTTCCTTTATGCATTTTACACATACATGGTAATATTCGAAAGAAATTCCAAATGCATATGACCAAGCGTATTATTCAGCCCTACGTCATACGTTTCTTCTTAATCAATAATCTCTCTCTCTCTCTCTCTCTCTCTCTCTCTCTCTCTCTCTCTCTCTCTCTCTCTCTCTCTCTCTCTCTCGCTCTCGCTCTCGCTCTCGCTCTCGCTCTCGCTCTCGCTCTCGCTCTCTCTCTATCTCTATCTCTATCTATCTATCTATCTATCTCTCCAGCCTAAGCCTCAAATCAGAGATGATATCCATTGTTCCCACACCTGGCATAAATCACGATTGTTATTCATTGATCTACATTTCACATCATAGCTTTTTTGCGACTTTTTTTCCAAAATTGCATTGTATGTGACATTTACCCGATACTACTTTGATACCACCTTTGTTTTTTTTCTACAATTACACCGCTTCCCCAGTCGTCTGGCATTTTTTCTTGTCATGAATCTTCATTAGCACCTATACCACATTCACTCTCTCCTCCTCCAAACCTTTGCACACTTCTGCCGGTATTTCATCGTCTTGTTGCCTCTCCCTTTTTCATATTCAATGATTCTCTAACTTCTTGCCTTCTCTCTGGTATTTCTCCTACCATTCCCGAAAAAAATCTTCATTCAGTAGCCTCTAAAATAGTTGGGTCCTTTGTTACTGTGTGTTGTTTGGTTTACTGGTAACATTCTCGTCTAACAAACAACCTGTCACACCAAATATAAGAATAGCTATTGGAACAAATGGAATAAACTAAATTTTTACCTTTGTTACTTTTGCCAACAAGAAAGTCTGACTCTATCTCCACTTTTGTAAGTGATCCATTTTCTAGAAGAAATTTTTAAATATTGTTACAGCCTTTGTTGCTGCAAAATCAAGTGTTTACTGTCGCATCCATAACACCAATCCCCTCGACAGTACAGTCATTTCTGTCTCAATGTACCCGTTCAATCACCACTAAAGAAAACTCCTGTCGTGGCATTGCCGCTATTTTTCAGTCACACTAAAAAAAAAAAAAAGTTAGAAGCTTCATCTAAAATTATCCCAAGAACATTGTCCGTTGTGCATTCGCTCCACAATACAGAAGTTTACAAACTACACTGATATATTTTGCCTTATACCGTGTCCATTTCGTTCCCTGTATACACACCCATTTCCTATCCTCCTCCTTTCCAATTCTCAGCCCCATCTTGTAAAACTACGAACATTCAAAATCCCTAGTCTAAGCTTGCAAAATAACTTCTTTAGCCAGGTCCGCTCTTGACACGACTCCCTTTGCTCATTTCCCACAGGCGTCAAGCACGCCGTTTTGGGGCTATAAATTTTACAGTCGGATGCCCTTCTTATCGACAACTCTCACCAATTGCCAGAGCTTGAGAGCAGCACTAAGTTGTGCTGTATTGCAACTTACAACGGCTGGTTTAAAATGTGCATAAATTTGTAAATTTTGAAAATGATCACTGCGATGATTTTAGGACACTGTATTTTATCACTATTATGATCTTTTTTTCCTATCAAAATTATAATTACTAGTAATAGTAGAACTAGTCTGTCTGTCTGTCTGTCTGTCTGTCTGTCTGTCTGTCTGTCTGTCTGTCTGTCTGTCTGCTTGCCTGCCTGTTTCCTATTGCTTTATATTCCTCATTCTTCATTCCAGTAAGATAGAGAGAGAGAATTTTAGGGAAGAAGTGGGGTTATTTTGAAAATGTCCAATTGATTCATTTCTTGAAAATATGCTTGTTATTGCTCTCCCCCCACACACACCTTTCTCTCTCCGACCTTTCTCTCTATCTATCTGCAGTGATACATTCATATCAATATAGTAACCAAGTTTCGTCACCAGACGAGAGTGACCGTCTGTGTGCGATATGCGACATTCCCTGGGCTCAAGTCTCATGTTTTCACAGAACGCTCAATCATACAAGGGAATCGACTTTTCCAGAGACCTAATGAGGTATTTTGAGGAGAAACTGTTAGAACTAAAAAATTTTAAGGTATTTACGGAAAAAGAAAGTTGAGGGGTATAAAACACTGACCCCAGTTTTTTAATTTTTTGAAACTTTTAGTCTTCCCGGGAATCATTAAGTTGGGCGGACTACCTCATGGAAAAGCTATATGTCCCCAACCTATGCGACCACTGCCAGGGTCATGTCATGGGGGCACTCTTGCCGTCTTGGGGGAAATTCCCACCAGTGTCTGAAAAGTGTGAACAAATTTCATAAAGGAGATGAAAAAGCTATCCTGGCCAGTATGCCGTTACCACTTCAAAGAAACTTTTGAAGCTTTTTAAAAAGAGTGAAAAATGTCAACTTTAAAAAAAGAAGTTTGGTAAAAAGGGAACAAGGGATAAAAATTTTTTCCGAGGAAAAAGCAACGTGCGTGTGTGCTTTCCCCACGCTTCGAGGTAGGTTTTTGTTTCCGCCACAAAAGTAAAAACAGATCGGGGAACTTGCGTCCACTCATAAAGGGAATTTACTACGGGAAGGCAGTGCGGGAAGAGGTGTAAAGGTACCACACGGCCTTGTTGTGTATTGTTTTTATTACTCGTCATGCTTGACCCGTCTGCAGCCCCTGAAACACTAAATTTTGGTGTGTGGGGACGGGCTCTGTAGACATTTACAAAAGGGTTTTTTAGTGACCCGAGGGTCGCTAGGTCGTCGTGTCCCAAAATTTCGGTGTGCCGGGGGTTTCTCAGTGGGGTGTAACTTTCAGTAGAAAGGAGGGTCCATCGTCTGGGAAAATAATGTACCAGCCCAGAAAAGGGGGAAAAATTATATGTTTGAAATATTTACAAAGTTGCAAGAGGTGTTCTTACTTAGGTTTTGTTAATTTTGGTGATTTCAGTATAGCATATTTATATTTCCTCTCTCTCTAGAGAGGAAAAAAATTTAGCAAGAAGTCCATATTTTGGGGAAATTTTAAATTTTTTAACCGTGCGCGTCTGGGGCGCGTCAATCGTAACCACGCTTTTAAAAGTGTGGTAACTTCCGTGCGGTGGGCAAAAAATTCCCTTTCTACGGCCATGAACCGGGCTTAAATTAACTTTGGTGTATACTTTTTGTAAACTCATTCGAGGAAAGGTGTCGCAGGCTTTGCCATATTGCAATAGTCGACTACCCCAGTATTTACATTTTTACTACCCCCGGGGAACCCTTAAGCTTAAACAAGCAAAATCGAGCATAACTAAAACGGAAAAACGCCAAAAACGGAGTTGGTTATTTATAAGTCAAAGGGGAGGACAGTAAAATCATAACCCTAGAGTGAATTCCGTGTAGAGTGGGTGGGATTGAGTTAGAGCGGGTAACGACATGTATTGTGAATAAGAAAAATCGTTAGTACGGCAAGTTTTTAAGAAAAAGGTGATTTTTTAAAAGAAAAAAATTTATGGAGATTCAAAAAGGTAAGTGAAGACGCAAGCAGTAAACGAAAAAAACAACTAATACAATACGATATACGGGGAAAGATTATATTTTGAAAACTGTAAAAATGAATAATATAATGGGAACAGCCGCCCCTTAAATAATTGAATGAACTAGTTTTTTTTTTCCGAGGAAAAGAAATTAATAGTGTGTTTTCTTAAAAAAAGAAACACCAAATCTGAAAGATTGAGGGCAGGTGCAGGGGGCAAAATAGGAAGTATTGGAGTGCTGACGAGGGGGGAGTGTAAGGAGGGTAGCAGAAGCGTGAGGGTCAGCACGAAGTATGAGGGTAGACGTGGATCAAAAACATTTGGTTGCGATGGCGGGGACGTTAAGGGAGGCGAGGGGCACTTTCAGATTTTTTAAGGCAATAGGCGGGGGGGGAAATTTACAGCTTTGGCGCGTGAGCTGCCATCAGTATCAGCGATTGTAAAAAGGATTTAGGGCGAGTAATGAAAGGGATAGCTTGTTGGGTTTTTTATGAACGAGATGTGACTCCCGTCTTCCCGGGGGGAGGGTAGAAGCTGACCCCCTGTGTGTCTGTCTTGTCTCTCTCTGCCTCTCTCTTCTGTTGACGAGCGTGTCCTTTTATGCGGCGGCTCCCTTTTGAGGATAGGTGTTTTTTTTCCGCCTAGGTTCAAAATGAAAGCAGAGCGACACCTTTTTTCGGTGTGTGTGTGGTGTGTGTGTGTGTGTGTGTGTGTGTGTGTGTGTGTGTGTGTGGTTTGTAGTGTGTATGTGTGGTGCATCTTAGCTGTGCACACACAACACACACATTTTTGGTGTGTGCTTCTTTCTTAATTGTATTTTTGTCCCCACAAATATATATGCGGGGGGGACGTCCCCTTTGGAGAGGGCGGTAAAAAAGGGGGGGTTGGAGAAACTGAGGGGGTAAGTAATGGAGGAGGGCAGGAGGACGTAGGAAGTGTAAAGGAGAGGGGTAAGGTCAAAACAGAGCGAAATTTAAAGACTAACGAGTTATGAACATGATATGTTCAGATAAAAGTGTGATCCCCCTTATTATAAGATAAGAATATTTTTATTAATTTAAAAACATCCTTGGAAATCCTAAATATCGCTGAGGCCTCTCAGTTGTGCTGAAGCAAAAAAACCCGTAAATTTTTCAGTAAGTTTTCAAATATGAGATTGATACACAAAACACACATTGTATATTAAATATATATTAAAATTAAAATATAAATATATATATATATATATATTATATATAAAAAAACACAAAAAACCCCTAACGTGTACACAAAAATGAATGGGGAAAAAGTCACAGTAGAAAATAAAACTAAACCGCACCGTTTCGAACCTTTGGTTTTTCTTTAGACAAAAAACCGAAAGGTACAGGGAGAAATTTTTTTTGGGAAGTATATATAGGGATAGAGAGGGGCGGGCGAACAAGTGTGAATAGGTCTCAGGAGGAGGGGCAAAGGCGAAGAGTCTGGGGAGGGCTTTGCTAACTAACGGAGTAAGTCATCCAAGCCCCCGCCAGCACTCAGTTGAAAAAATTTGGGATTTTTCTAATTAATGAGATTCTGGGAATTTTTTTTTTGTACGAATTTGCTGATTTAAAAAATTTAATTTTAGCGCTTTTTTAGTTAAGCCGGTGACATTCTCCGGTAATGAACGAAACACGCTTTTATTCCTACAAATCTAACATCCTTTTTTGTTCTTAATTCTTTTCTCAAAAACTCACCTGTTACCTAGTAAAACTTTTGGGGCAATCTTTTCAAGGTATAGTGAAATACCGGGGGAAGTCCAAGAGCACCGCAGCCGCATGTCTTTTTTAAGTATTCGCAAAATTTTTCGGTATGTAAAGACAAGTCAATGCCAACGCTTTAAACATGTGCCGTTTTTTTTCGAGGGGCGGGTTTATAGGAACAAATTTAATAGAAATGGGAATCTGGAGAATTACGGGAGAGAAAAAAATTTTCCTCTCGCAATGGTGGCCCTGATTAAGAAAAAACGGGATATCCTAAAATTTTTAAAAAGTTTTTTAAAAAGACGTAACTCCCGATCAAAAATCATTGTCACATATTTTATATGCCTAAGAAAAAAAGGACGAGACACTGACTTTTTAACATACAAAAAGGGGATCCAGAAAAAGTGAAGAAATTTGCGGTTTTTGATAGTAAACCGAAAATTTAAGCGACCTTTACATTGAAAAAAAAAGATTCGAGAAAAGGTCATTTCCCGAACTTCCATCCTACTTTAAAATTTAAGTACGCGCGAGGTTGTTGAGTTTACTGAAAAATCTCGGTTTTGAACGGGCGTTGCCACAAGAAAATAAATATCAAATAACGAAACAAAACGGTTTGGGGGGGAGAATCGACGGGGAAAGGTTCAGATTCCTTATATAAATTCGCAAGAACCGGGGGTTTAAGCTACTTTCCCCTCGCTATACCATTGATTTTTATATAAAATCCCGTAAAAATAAAGAATTATTTGGGAGCACAAAAAAATGAGATCAAAAAGCAATGACCGGGGAAAGGGGTCTTCTCACGAGCGGAATTAAATTTTTTTAAGAAATTCTAACCTCTTCAAGCGGAACATTGGAACAAGGGGAAACATCAAAACTCCTAATTTCTTTCGGGCGTCGGTTTAATATGACTATCAGAAAAAGGGCCCCCTAAAAAAAATAAAAAACGCTCATAGCCAAGAGTCCATGGACGGTAACCGAGTTGCAAGACGAAATAATAGGGCCTTTGAGGGACGCCCGTTTGAGTTTTTGGAAGGCCATAAAATCGGGAAAACAGGGATTTTCCCTTCTAAAGCGATCAAAGAATTTGGGGTCAGGAATATCTCTAAAACAATTTTCCCCCGGGGG
>NW_023641139.1:2500-10745 GCF_015228065.2 Penaeus monodon | reverse complement strand
TTTTCCCCCTCGTTTTCGGTTTTCCCGATTTTGGCCCCCCCCAGGGGGACAAAGTCTCGCCGAGTGCTTGAGGACCAAAGGCGCTCTTTTATCGCCTTGCTACCCCGGCTGTACCGTTCCCAAATAGACTGTTAGCCCATGTAAGGGGAATTAAGGGATGTAAAGATGTATGGGAACTTAAAAGGGAAATTAAACATATACTTTTTGTTATATAACATGTATGGGTAGGGATTTTAAAGGGAGAGCCCGCGTAGAGGGGGTATTGCCATAGGGGGGAAAGTTTGTAGTATATATATATATATATAATATATATAATATAACATAAAAACTTTCCCATTAGTGCATTACCACCTCACGCTGTCTATCCATTAAAAACTCCATACCCATACATGTGTATAATACAAAATGTTATTTTAATTCCTTGAAGTTCTATACATCTTTACATCCATTAATATTCCTCTTACAATGGGGCTAACAGTCGTTGGAACGGTACACCCCGGCGTAGCAAGGCAAATATAGGCGTCCTTTGGCCTCAGAGCACATGGGGAGAATTTGTCCGTGCACCCACATCCCGGAAGGAGGGCCCAAATTTGGCTGGAAAGACTAGAAATTTGTAACACGTTTCTTGTAACATTCGTGGGAAAGGGAGGAGGATCTTGTTTTTTTGTTAACAGAAGTGCTAGATTTTAAGGATTTTGTATATGTTGGATATCTGTATTTCAGGTGATCAAAATAAAAATGGTCAAAAAGGGTAGATAAGCATCAGTGAGAGAGAGAGAGAGAGAGAGAGAGAGAGAGAGAGAGAGAGAGAGAGAGAGAGAAAGAGAGAGAGAGAGAGAGAGAGAGAGGAGAGGAGAGGAGAGTGAAAGAGAGGGGAAAGGTGAAAGAGAGAAGAGAAAGAAAAAAATTTAAAAAATTTCAAAAAGAATACCCAAAATCCCTGCCGACAGGGCCAAGATTCAAGTTTCTCGCAGCGATAAACTTAGGGAAAAAAAACCCCGGGCGCGGGTAAAGAGAGTGATGAAGTGTTGTACCCGAGACGAAGGGGGGTCCGGGCCGCCCCAGCGCATGATGGCGCCGCCCATCGCCGTGCCTAAGGACATGAGGCCAGCTGCAACCCCTGCAGGAGGAGGGTGTCACAACGGTCGCGTTTTTGACTGATGCTTTTAGACTTTTTTTCATTATTCTCACAAGGGGTTTAATTGTACTGTTTTTTTTTTTTTTATATAACATAAATTGCCCTTTTTTTAATATACGTACTTTTGAGGGATTCGAACGGTCCTTTACCTCTGTGTATTAACAAGAGTACAGAACTAAAATCATCAGATATTGTTTAAGAACCTTCTATCTTTTACGTTCTGGAAGCTTAAATTTTAACTTAACCCCCCCCCAAAAAAAAAGAAAAGAAAAGAAAAGAAAAGAAAAGAAAAAAAAAAACGAATTCACCCCTGCCCCTGCGAACACCGCAAGCCAACCTCACCTGTGTAGTAATTAGCCTCCGCCGCACTCCTCCTGAACTGATTCTCGAGGTACTTAGGCTTGAAGTTCCAGTAGCAGGACATGGCGAGGACGATGGTGCACGTGTTGAAGAGGTTGCCCACCCAGAGCTTGTTTGTGAATAAGCGTTTCAGGGCCTTCCTCAGATCTGTAGAGCGAGATGGTCGTGCATGTCGATGATGTGAAGGCGATATTATCATGGTGGGCGTAAGGTGAAGCATAGAATCCGTTGGGATGGAGAGGGAGTAGGACAGAAAGGAAGGGGAGGAGGAGGGTGGAGAGAGAGAGAGAGAGAGAGAGAGAGAGAGAGGGGAGAAGAGAGAGAGAGAGAGAAGAGGAGAGAGAGAGAGAGAGGGGAGAGAAGAAAAACTGTCTTACTAATGAAAATTAGGGGGTAAGGCAAAATGGGAAAAACGAGAGCGCGAGAGAAAAAGAAAGAGTAAAACATACAAGAGAGAAATATAGAGAAAACCAACAAAAAATAGAAAACTGAACGAAAACGAAACAAAAAAAAAAGACCAAAAAAAAAAAGAAAAAAAATACGAACCACTGTCCAAATCGGTCTTTCTTCTATTTTCTTCTTCTTGATCAGCGCCGCAAATTTCCACATTCGTTGCCTCCTTTTTTCCGGTCCTTCTCGACCTGCTCGCCATTTCTTCCTTCCCTCTCACCGCCTCGGGCAGTTTCCCGGGGGAAGAGGGAAGAGAAAGTTCCCGGAGACAAGAAGGATAATTCCGATCCCCAAACCCTGGGAAGAGAGTATATATAAGGGGCCCCCGGTTCTTTTGTTTGTTGACTGTTTTTTGATTTTTGGGGAACTTAGGAGGAGGTGTGTTTGTGTCTTTTTATGTAGGCTTATTTTTGTTTTTTTGTGTGTGTGCTTGTTTCTGTAAGTGTTCTCTTTATGTTTGAGTTTATTCTGTGTATGTGTGTGCGGGGAAGTGCGTGTGCTGTGGTTCTAAAGTGTTTTTTTGTGTGTGCTTACCCACCACCAAAGGGCCCCCACCCGGGGGTCTCGCTTGCTCAGGTGGGGCGATGCGGGCGACCACATGGAAGGAACTTGCCCCCGACGGTATCCGAGGACCGGGGCCCAGGATCCTAGCAAAAAGGGGGGCCGCTGTTTAAAGGAAACATACCCCATAAATAAAAAAAAGGGAGATATAAATGAAATGTTATTTTAAAAATTAATGTCGCCCGTATTAGAAGGTAAAAAAGCATTTTACGGGGTTTTATAAAGCAAGCAAAAAGGGATTTTTTTTCGTATTTCCATATTCCACATCACTCTGGAGGTTCAAAAAAAAGCAACAATAGCTGACGTGCTTTAAAACCAAACTAAAAGCGGATTTCCAGCTCAATAACCTAATAGATAGGAAAAGTTTTTTTTTAAATTTTACCCAAAAGGTACGTGCCCTCCTAGCAAGAAATGTGAAGCGATGCCCCCGAGGAACTGCGAGAAAAAAGGGGAAAAATCACGGGCGCTATGATCGCCCCCGCCGCCGCCTTCTCCGCGCCCATGTTCCCGGGTGTAGTAGCCAACCCATTTCTCTAACACGAAACAAAAGGTTGAAGAATGGACGGAAATGGACAAGGGAAAATTTTAAAATGTGATATCTTAAATACAAATATATAAAAATATTGAGACGACCTTGATTTCGTTTTTGCTATGGGGTTTTAGGAGTACCGAAAATTTTTTAAGGATACAATATATAATTTCATAAATAAAAAACCCATTCCCGTCAAACCGTCACTTATTTTTTTTTTTAATTCTCTGAAATTCCCGAGAATTTTTCGCTGGTTTCCTAACGAGGTCAATTCGTTTGCCCGGGCCCGTAAAAAAAGTAGGAATAGAGGCCACAAAAGCCGGCATGGACGCCGTCATGATCCCCCGGCCCACCCACGGGGCGGGGGCCAAAAATTCCCATAGTACCCCAAAAAAATCGAAAGGTTTCCCTGGGGATGTCGTTACCTATGGGTGGTACCTGGTTCAGAGGAAAGGTCATTAAAAAAAATGATTCTTTACTTGCGATGTTTATTCAGCTTAATATTAGACGCCTGGCTAATGAATACTCTTTCCCGCAAAAAAACCCATTTAATTTTAAAGAAAAGGCTTGGAGACAGAAAATTACACAGCAGCATTTACTTTTTTAAATAATTGACTTGTGTATCTTTACATACAGTAAAAAAAGTGATATCAATTCTTTTTTTTTAAAGTCCCTAAAGGCGTTGCATCGACGTAAAACGTTTAAACAAAATGAAACGGCATAATACCACCTACCCATTGTTTGCTAGTGAGTGAATTTTTCCGATAGTCGAGATAACGGAAACGGTGGGTGAAAAACATGCCTTTGGTGAGGCCCACTAAGCATACACAACAGATAACCCTCCTTGGGGCCAAAAAACTGTGGAGTGAAGGTTTTACATCTGATGAAACTAGTAAATTTGGATTTTGGGTTACGTCATTAGGTCAGACTCTTTAAAACACAAAGGATATCTGGATCGCCCGGGTGATGTATAGATTGGGGATTTTCAAAGTACAGGCGCCCCCACTCAGTAGGGTCTATATATTATATATTATTAAAATTATATATATAAATATATATATTAATAATATAATAATATATTTTTGGGGCGAGAGAGGGGGTACGAGGGAAATGAACATACTAGGTCGTGAAGGTAGCGTATAACATCAAACTGGTTTACATGCATCATACTTCGGATAATGGCATGGCTAATTTAGAAGCTAGCCTTTTCACGCAATGAACAAGCAGAGCGTACTAAAATAAAATAGATAAAAGAAAGGGAAACAAGAAAAAAAAAAAAATGAATTCCCACCCAATTTTTCACAAAGTCAGACCTACCTGCACCCACCGGGATCTGAACGGTCCGATGCCGCATGTCGTGTCCTGGATTCCCTCTCTCCAGAAAATTTTATAGCTTTTTCCTCGCTTGAGATCTTGCTTTTTCCCTTTTCCCGACATTTTTGACAATTTTTCTTTGGACTTCTTTCGAGTAAAATTTTTTTCTGTCAGTTTGTTGTTTCGGGGTGGGAGGTTTTGCTTTGGGAAATTTGATTGCGCTTTGCGTTGCGAACGAAATTTTACTGTTATAACCAAAAAATTACCATTCATTAATTTTTTTTGGCAGGGGGCACGTGTGGGATTTTTTTTTTTAAAAAAAATATATCACCTAATATTCCCCTTTATCACTTTTTATCAATCCCCTAACGAGTAGCATCCCTAACTCGCCCCCCACAAAAAATCTTAAACGAACTAGTTCTTTTTTGGAAGTTTTAGAGTTTAAGTTTTATTCCCTTTTTTAAAGTGTACCTCGGGGTTCGCGAAATTCATTTTTTTCTTTGAGCAAATTTTCGTATTTTTTTGCCAATAGAAAACCTTTTTTTTAATATCTTGTTTTAACCTTTCATTCGAAATTTTTCTTTTCGATGACGTATCTGCTGTTCGTTTTAATTTTTTCTATATAACATATATATTTATATATATATATATTTAAATATATATATATATTTTATTTTTTTTTTTTTATTTTTTTTTTTAAGCTAAATAAAGCAGCAATGCAAAAATTATTCACCTAGCATCTAAACCCCGTTTTAAAATTTTCCCTTGATTTTATGTTTATAGTCTGGCAGGTTCATGGTCTTTAGTTTCTTGTTAGGCCTTTTTTAACAAAGAAAATTAGCAATAGATCAAAAGGGCGATGATTAGAAACGTCGAAGTTTTTTCCAGATTTTTTTGCATAGGAAAGATTTCTTGCAACCCATAAGAAAAATAGTGATTAAATCTACTTAGCCACCAATTAGGCAAAACATGGGAAAGATCACCGAATTTTTCATCACCCAAAACAAAGACGTCCATTTCAGTTTCCCTCCGATGTCCATGTTTTAAAACATTGGAAGACTAGAAAGCTTCCTCAACAAATATTTTTTTGTGTGTTTATGGTGTCAGGGGGTTAAAAGGGGAAGTTTAACTATATTTGGGAAAGTTTTTTTTGTTAAAATGATCGCATTTAAAAAGGGGAGATTGCTGATAGGAAAAGTCCCGGGGTTTATTAAAAAATTCCAAGAAGTAAATACGAGTAATTCGCCATAACTTTTAACTGATTTTTTTTATAATGGGGTGCATTATTTAAAAATCATTACTTTATTTTGCGAAATATGTCTTCAGTGATTCTACTGTAAAAAAACTTTTAAAAAAAAATTTTGAAAAAATTTAAAAAATTATTTGTTATTTTCAGAAATTTTTCAGTTAGTTTTTTCTGGCTAGGCTTTTAACCCTTTAACTTTCTGATTTTAGTTTGTTCCAAGAATGACTTTTCATTAGTAACGCGGGGTACAAAATCTACACTTTTATGTATGACGTTAATAACTACAGCACACCCCTTGTAGTATTGCTGTTCAAAAATATTGGGACAAACGCTTCTATTTTAATTAATAAGGGTGGAAAACATTTTGGAACTTTAAGACAAATGACTAAAACTTGACAAAGGCGGGTTTGTTGAAAGACTGAAATTTTTAGTGACTTTTGCTTCAAATTTTTCTTTTATAATGTACTGAAATTTTTAAGAACTATATTAACGCTATTACGAGTTGCAACAACGGTTTTCTCGTCTTTGTCTGTCTGTCTGTCGTCTCTTCTTTTCCCCCTTTTATCCTTTCTTAATTATGAGCAGCACTAATGGGAATTACACGTCCAAATGTAATTTTCGAAAAGGGACCAATACCAAATATTTTCTTTTCAAAACTGACGTGCAAAGGAATTGTGACGAATGAAATATTTTATACAAACTTATCTTCTTTACAGTTTTTATAGTCATTATTCAAAAATTATGATTAATCCACTCTGCAACAAAAAAATTTTGGCCATTGTCACCTTTGGGTAGAAAAGGGTCTTTCGCCAAAACGCCCAATTTTAGAAAAAAGGGGTTTTCCGTTTTCAAAAAAAAAAAATGTTGCATTTATAGTCTTCAGTCTAAAGCGAAGGAAAGGATACCCCCAAAAAAAAAAAAAAAAAAAAAAAAAAAAAAAAAAAAAAAAAAGAACTTTTATATATATTTATTTATAAAATATATATAATATAAAAATATTATATATATTATAATTAAAATCTACAACTCTCACAAATAAAAATGTCTCGGCCAGCTGTCCTGGTTATTTCCCTCCGAGTCAGGTCTCCCGGGCCCCTTCTTTGCGAAAGGAGGAGCCTCGAGAACCCGGGTGCCCGAGGTCCTGCACATGGAGGTGGCACTTGGGTGAAGAGGATGGGACTGCCCGGGGGCAAAAAGGGCCTCATCGGGATTCCGCGCGTGAATTGTGGGGAGACGGAGGGGAAAAGGGCTGAACTTCGCTCCGCCTTTTGCCCTTTTAAAAAAGGGTGACATTGTGATTTTTCACTGGTGGGACGGGGGGTATTGCTTTTTCAAAAATGAAGGTGCGTTTAGTATCCCCTTCTTTTCACACACACACACACACAAACACACGCACACACACACGCCCCACGACACACGACACAACACCACCCACACACACACACACACACACACACAGATCACACACAAACACAAACACACACACACCCAAAACACCCACACACACACAACACAACACACATACCCGCACGCACGCAATTTGAAACCAACATAATACATACATTCACATATTTTTATGTTATAAACCCATCACAAATAACTTAACTTTAAGATATGTACCTTTTATTTTTTTAAAATTTTACAACATACATATATATATATATAATATATATATATATATATATATATATATATATATATAATATTATTAATAATTCATTACAATAAAAAATGGTCGCAAATGTCACTAAAAAACAGAAAGCGAAAGGGGGAAAAAAAAACAATTTGGGTATCGGTGGGAAAGTGGTCAAAGGGAGGCTCAGGGAAAAACTGAAAAAAACGGAAAGATCTGTTTCAAGCAAAAACCGAGTAAAGCGCAAAAGTTTTTCGTAAATAGGAAAGAAAAAGGAAAGGGCGAGGGAGGACGGGGAGAAGGCCTGTGATCCCAGACAGATAAGATTGAACCATTTCGATGTCACATGGTGTAGTAAGCGCGGGGGTTTAATATCAGGTTTTGGGATGACAATAATTTTGGATAGAAAGGGCAGGTTAAAATACTCTGAAGAAAGCAATAAAAGGGAAAACCTTTTGGATATTTAGGTTTTCCTTTCTTCTCTCTTTGTGCTTCTTTACTTGTTAAGCTGAATCCGCACAAACTAGGAAGAAAATCGAATAGGGCTAAGGCTCTTGAAGGGGGGTGTTAATAAATCGGGAAACGAAGACCCCGGCATTTAAAAGAGAGGAGATTTTGATTTTGGGAATAGTAGAGAAAGGTTAAAAAAAAAATATGTACTGTACCTTCGAGCTCATAGATTTAATGCAAATGTTTAAGGGCTTGATGCAGAGTGGCTGAGGGATTGGGAAAGGGATTTAATGTTTTTGCTGTGAAGGCAAAAACAAGAGAAAGGGTGAAGTGTATTATATATTTGACTGAACGGAAACATGTCCTATTAAGAAAACAAAAAAAAGTAGAGTTCCCCATGGATGTGCAAAAAGTTACAAAATGGGACAGGTTTTAAAAAAACTGGACAGAAATTACAGAGGGTTTAATGCTAAGGGTATTGCTGAAGGGAAAAGTATACAATAAGCAAGTGAGTGCCACATATATGGGAAATAAAAGGATTATAAATGTATGGCGAGGCGAGAC
>NW_023641138.1:7500-10745 GCF_015228065.2 Penaeus monodon | reverse complement strand
GGGGGAATAGGGGGATCGTGCCCCAATAAGTATAAAATAAGTAAATGTTACTTAGTAGCATAGGGTATTTTTAAAGGGTGAGGGCAGTTCGAGAAGAACCTCCAGAAGAAAATCTGGGGGAATTAACAATCATATTTAACTAAAAAATTTCTGACTAGTTATTAATCACCTTTTTTTCCTCTCCATATTTCCTTTTTGTGTAAACTTTTTGAAAAGGAATAAAAAAAAATGTAACAGATAGTGTATTGCCATGTTTATTTATGACATCAAGATAAATAAAATAAAATTTGTACAAGCAAAGAACTAAATGCAACATTAACAATAATATTACTGTAAATATACTTCAAAACAAGATAGTAAAAAACCAAACGAAAACATGTTACTTATATGGCACTAATTTCCATCATCAGCAGCATCAAACATCATTTTCATCACTATCTTTTTCCTACACCCAAGTTGGTATATAAAGATTCTTTTAATAATGAAAGAACATCCTCTGAGATTTCATTGCCCTTTTTCATTCCTCTTTTGCGGTGGACTGCAACCATTGGATCAGGGGATGCAAGAAGCCAATGCATCAGGTCTTCATTTACTCTTGACCGAGAGTTTTTACATGGTGATCCAACCATATCCTTCTTATGTCTTTATGTTGGCTTCAATGGCTTCTTCGGATGCTTGGCCAATGGGTATACAGAGCATGTCAATGACGTGTGCTCCATGAATTAACATCTTATGCACAGAGACTGGCATGTGCCCCATTGTAGTTAGTTTACATAAGCTTAGCAGTTGCCTCGCATATAATTCATAAGCACGTGCATCAATTGTAAATCCGGAAAGTTAATGCAATTAGCAAGACCCCTAACTTCCGGATTATCTCACCATCAACAGTTATTCTGGCTGCAGAAGCCCACTTTTTAAAAAACTTCCTCGCAGTGTTGCCGTTATTGGTGTTACCACTGCCTTTGGGCATGGTAGATCGACATTTATGTGGAGTTCAATCTTCTTTTCTTTCTGAACTCTTTTTTTTCAGCTGCCATAGCCTCATGAGCTTCCTTTCCTTGAACCCTCCATGTTTTTAGCTGCATTCTGTAGGCAATATGCAGTACACACTCCATGCAATTTATGTCAGATGCAGTGGGGAGATGCTGTGTTTTAAATAGTCATCAGCAACACCCTTTTTCTTTTATATGATTTTAAATTGTTCATTTGTGATGGCTTGTGGCGGGAAAGCAGAGGTAGCATGACGAAGATGATCGATTACCTGATAAGGCTTGCCCACACCTTGCCGTCAACCATGGTAGGAATGATTTTTATGTGTAATTTCAGTGCCGGTTTCAGTGGTTGGCTGAAGTGCAAAAATTTCACTGGAAATACTAGAAAACTCTTTTCTCGTTAATTCAGGTGTTTCTTTGGCAAACTGCAAATGGAGAAGTCGACAATAAATTGGAGATGAGGGGCCGGGTTCTGCCACACTATGTGTTAGTGTCCTGTCCCTTTATAGTGATAGGGCAAATGAAGGTGGCGAATAATTGTGACTTGGTAGCTGTGTCTTTTCCCACTAGCTGGCAATGAATAAAGAGCTTGACCCCCGCTACCATCAAATCCATCTTAGTAATCATTTTATATTTACGTTCGAGATAATTGGCAATAATTCAAATGCCTCTCTTGAAATTCAATTAATTCGTGGCCGTATGATCAAGTAGAGATTGTAATGGAAGCTTCATGTTAAAATCATCTATTAGCATTCCGGGAGGTTAGCATGACTGTTTAGTTTCCCTAAAGACACGTGCATATGGTGGAAAGAGTCTGCAGTTGTGCTCCTTTTGCCCCACTTCGCAGTAAGCAATATGTAGCTTTGCTCATCCCTATGTTTAACTGTAGCAAAGAGCATGATAGGGTGATAATTGTTTATGCTGCGACTCAAATTACCTTATTTAATATTTTTGTTGGTCGAGTTGGAAACGTGAGAGCAGTTCCTTACATAAATTTTGCAGCATCCTTTTTCCCACACTCCCGCAGTTTCATTGCACAGCATAGGCAAGCTGATCTGAACAGTTCTTCCTCAACTCCTCTGTTTTCCTCCTTTTGGTCCTCTCACTCTACATTATATCAAATTCGTTCTCTGCTCTCCTACTTCTCTTCTCATGATCTGTAGGAAAAAGACGAATAATGTCAGACGTATCTGATACACGATCTAGACTACCCGAACCATACGAGGTTTCTATAAAATAGACAAAATCATACAGTATCATCAAATGATAACATTACCTTAATCAAAAAATGTCGTCTTCTGTGTCAAGAACTAGGGTGACGTCAAGCCAGTTTTTATTTTGAAAAAAGAATCTACTCTTTTTGAGCTTTTTTTTAGTCCAGCGTCTAAGATATTCATCTCGCAAATATTTTTTCCCCTTTGGGTTTCCTTCATAGTACGATGATGATTATTGACAGCTTGATGATTTTTAATTTCTGTTTGTAAAACCATGTCAAAAGTTTGTTCTCTACTTTCTGCCAGATATTTTGTTATAATTATTCTTCTAGTTAGACTCTCCATCTGTAAAAAAAAAATAATAAGTTGGGTATACATCAACCAAGTAATAAATGCTAAAGTTACTCTTTATATAAGTTTTCTTTATTTCAGAGAAAATATAGGGGAGACTATTATAAAATATTTAAATATCGGACTGTATAAGAACTTGACAAATAATGATTAATATTTGGCAAATACAGGTCATATCCATTCCAGATATATTCATACAATCCATGCAATTCACACCTTGGACAAGATTGTTGAATACTGAAGAAAATCGTGATGATACCTCAAAGGAAGTGAGCACCTGCTATAGGCATAGAAAACGCGCCTGTAAACATTCGCTGGATGATACGGGGGATCCACAACATGGCGCTTGGTGGGAAATTCAAAACTTCCAACACAAAATGTGTTCGCAGTTGAACGGTGGCGGATTGTGGCACCTAGTTACTTGCTTTTCAGAGAGTTTAAATTATCGCGGCAATGTTCATCTATGCACACACACCTCGACCTATCTCGTGTAGATATTTGGTGTTATTCTTAATATTAGTATATGTATAAATTCAATAAATATGCAACCAATTTATATGTTATATGATACCTAAGCATGCAAATATTTTATTGTGAAGCTTTCGCTTGTATATCATTCTTATTATCGATTTTATGATTTTTCTAATATTTTCACATTAAACTTTAATGTTTAATATCTTAGTATGGA
>NW_023641137.1:0-5000 GCF_015228065.2 Penaeus monodon | reverse complement strand
AACACACACCACACATGAAATTTTTATGAAAATTATATATTTTATATATCTATATTTTTATCTATTTTTAATTTCTTTTCAGTTTACACACACACAAAAAAAAAAATGGGGTTTGTGTGGTGTGTGGGGACTGAAAAAATCAACAGGTGACAAACATATAGATATGGGATAGAGCAGATAAAGTTTATGATATGATTACACACACGGATCTACAAAAATAGATACAAAAAAAGGGATAAAAGAACGGGGAAAAAAGGGATGCCCAATAGAAGACTAAAGACAGACTAACAGACCCAATAACTGACACGCAAAGGGCAAGACACATTTTTTCTTTAATATAGTTTCCCATCCTTATAAGATACCTTAAATTCCAAAAAAGGCAACCCCTTTAAAAAATATTCAAAAAAGCAGTTGCAGTTAAAGCTATCCTCCAGAAGTGAAAAAAAAACGTTTCTGAAAATCGATTCATCTCTGCGTTTTTTTTTTTTTTTTATTTTTTTTTAATCTTATCGCAATTTTAATGCAATTTACAGCTTGTAGACGTTCCCGGGGGGAAGCGGGAAAAAAAGGTTTAACTCTTTTTTTTCCTTTTCGTTGTGATATAGGATTTAGAACCAGGGGAAAAGAAAAAAGAGTGTTAAAGATGAAGTTTCTGAACTCAGCTTATTTTTAAAAGATTTTAAAGGATACTACAGAGGCGATTTTTTTCCCAAAAAAAATGGGTCAAATTTTTTTTTTGGGGTTTATTGTGTTTCAGTGGCTTGGGAACTGTTAAACTAGTGATGTGACTTATAGATAGGGGTTTATAGATATAAAAGATAAACATTTTAGGGAGAAAAGAGAGAAGGGAGATAATAAAATTTGATTTGCCCGGGTAGTGAGAGAGGGAGAGAGGAGGAGGGGAGAGAGAGAGGAGAGAGAGGGGAGGAGAGAGATGATTATTTCCTAGGCACAACACACACAACACACAACCCCACACACACACACAACAACACCCCACACACACCCACACCCCACCAAAACCACGCACCGGGCCCCACACACACACACGCACAGCACACACAAAAGCCAAAAACACCCATTTTCGAATCCCAAAACCCAAAATTTTTGAGAAAAAACCCCGTCTTCCCTTTAATCAAATGCAAGAAAGAACCACACAGAAAAAAATTTCCCCTAAGGTCAGATCTTTTTTAAAGGGCTATTTTTCTCAAGGTCAGCAAGGTAAGCGGCAGACAGTGAATCACTGCCCCGGCCTCATCCCCCTTTGGTTAGAAGTGATACAGGGAAATTTTGGGTCTTTAGTGAAAGTAAGGTAATTTTTTTTATGCTGACTTTTTTCGTTAGGGTTTATATACCCAAATACCTTGTTTTTGGGAAACTTTTTATTAATTAAGATGGAAAAAAAATTATGGGATTCATAGAAAACAAGGTTTTATGTTCAATACTAATTTTAATACGAATATTTCAGTAATATTTAAAACTATATTAAAATTTCTAAAGTACACATAGATTTTACCAATATTTACACTATCGATATCAAAAGGGATAAGAAAAATTTCCAGACATGAAAAAAAATTTAGTACGTACAAAGGGAAAAAAAGAAAAACATCCCATGAGAATGAATTATTTGTAAAAAATATAATATTATATAATTTTATATATATATATATAAAATATTTTATATCCACACACACAATGTTGTATATGTATAAATATATGCACAAAACACACACCCCCCACACACATGCATTTTATATGTTTTAAATTTTATGCACACCACACACACACCAAAACATATATAAATCTATTTTTTTATTTACATATATACGAACCCGTGCAAAACCCCGCGGTAGGGAAAGGCCATTTCCCCCAAAGGGCCCGCGCGGTGTTGTCCAGCCAGAGAGGGAAGGCCCCGGGGCCCCCGTTTAGGAGGGGGTCTCCCCGCGCCCCCGGGTTTGGGCCCTTTGGGCCCCCCGCGCTACGCAACGCGGGTCCCTGGCCAAGTGGGGGGGGGGGGGGAGGGGCTTTGGGGGCGTCCCGGCAGGTTCTTGGGGTTTTTAGTGTTTTTTTTTTGGGGAATTTTAGTTTAAAGTGTCATGGAGGGGAAAAGGGGAGAGAGAGAGAGAGAGAAAAGGGGAGAGAGAGAGGGAGAGATAGTGGGAGAGAGAGAGGGGGAGAGAGAGAGAGAGAGAGAGAGAGAGAGAAAAGAACGAGTAAAGGGAAAAAAAAAAAAAAAACAACCCAAAAACAACAACGGAAAAACGCGGGTTTTTATGGGCAAACACATCAACTTTAATCTTATAATTTATTTATTATCACCATCATTATTTAAATTTCATTTTTTTAGTTCATCATTTATTTGTTGTCATTAATTTATCATGTTTACAAAGTAGATGCAGGGGACGGCCTTGCCCCATCCTTTTTTTCCTGGGGGTTCCCCTTTAAAATAAACCATTCCCAGACTTAGGTGAAAAAAAAACAATAGGGTTTATTTTACAAAAGGTCAAGAACAAATACGAGATTGAAGTTAATTAAGATTTAAAGATCTTTCACTCATAATTAAACCCGTTTTGAATAATAAAGTCTCCGATCCCAAATCGTTTTCAAACAAATCACGAATGACGTGTTGTGAAGAGATTTCCAAAGCGTATTATATATATATTATATATAGATATATTAGTATATATAATATATAATAACTTAATATATATATATATATATAATATATATATATAATATTATATATACAATCGCCCGGTCGTATTTAAGCATATTTCATCTTGCGATCGTTAAAGTATCAGGTTATGAAATGCCAAACGGTTGAACAAAAGGAAATTGGCTGAAACTAATTATCCAGATGAAACAAAAAAAGGGTCAGGAAAGGGTTTGGTCTTTATCTTTGGTTTCTTATTAACGTGTATGCCCGTACAAACATCAAAACATAACATAAATACTGGCACACACACACACATGAGCAACACACAACGCAACACACACGCACACACACACATGCACACAACACACACTCAACACATGCACAACACACACAACCCACTCCACACACACTACACACACACTACACACACACACACACACACACACAACGCACATATAATATAATATATATATATTTTATATATATAATATATATATAATATATATAATTTATATTTTATATTTATATAAAATATAATCACACACCCCACACACACACATATTATATATATATAATTATAAAATATATATATATAATATTCTTTTATAAACATATGTATATATATGTTAAAATATTTATATATATTGTATATAGTATGTGTATATATATGTATACATGTCTGCGCTGTGTAGGGTTCTCCACACCCACCCCAACAAAATGCATTTCCCCACCACCCCCAAGGCTTACCCCTCCTCAACCCACACAAACACCTACGCACATTCCTTTTTCGCTAAGCTTACCGGGAGCGTTGTACTGTATCTTGCTTCCCTTGCGTGCATGTGCGTGTGCGTGTGTTTTCAGAGAGACCTTCGAACAGCCCCGTACACGACCATGATCTGGCAAAGGCTTCTCGAACAGGGCCAAAGCTTAAATCTTTGTGCTATATAGTTTTTTTTTATTATTTTTTTCCTTGTTTGTCAGAATGTTTTTTTTTTTTTTTATTGTTTGCCAAATTTTTAATTATGATGATAATTTGATAATTATGATATACATCGCATTATCTTTTCTATGTACTTGTTTGTATTATCATTTTCATTACTCATTATCGGTATCATTATAATATTAATGTTAATATTACAACAATAAGAATTATGATTACGGCTATTATAACTATTACTACTACTACTACTACTATTATTATCATTATCTTATTATTTCTATTATCATTACCACCCTTATCGTAATTTACATTATCATTACTACTGCAGTATCACCATGACGTTGCAATACATTAGTTTGCTCAAACTTTATTATAACTATTACCAATATCTTGATCACAAAAAACCAAGACCACAAAAGATGGTTCACAGGATTGGTGCGGCGTGGAGGTGTCATAAAAACATTAAGATTTTTGTGTGTAATTCCCAGTTTCCTTTTTTCCCTTTCTACTATTTTAAAATGAGCGCTTATTGGGTCTTAAAGGGATGACCATTGGAGTTTTATTATGGGGAAGCTCTGAGGCTGATTGTGTTCTATATGTTTCATCTAGATTTCGAAGACTATGTTGTAATAAGAATGAAGTGATATTATATATACATAGGTATTCGTAATTATTTTTTTTTCTTTTATTATCGTTAGCATTATTTTCATTCGTTTTTCTGTTGTTTATTATAATTTGTATTATTATTACTATTATTAAATTTTTATTATTATTATTATTAATATTTTTATTATGTGTACTGCTGTCATCTGCGATCTGAAAGGGTACGAGTATATGTATAAAAAAATATGGTACATATGTTATCTCTTTAGAGAGAAAGCTTATGCAAGACCTCCTTATCTGAAGTAGAAAAAAATCCAAAAAAAATAGATTTGTTTTTTATTATAAATTCTAGTGAAAATATAACGGTTGATTGGATGTGATCCCTGTTGTATTTCAGGGCAATCAATGCAATCTAAGATTAAAATTTTGCATGCACTTAATTAGTTTTACATCAATAGTTACATTCGCTGTTTTTATATGGCGACGGGAAACCAACCCTTTCCCAAAAAAAGGTGAAAAACTGATAAAACCATGACAAAATCAAGTGCAAAAAGAAAAGAGAAAGCGATAACCAGAAAGGGGAAATTAATAAAAGGGGAAAAAAAAAAATACACTGACCACGGGGGAAAATAAAAGGAAGAGAACAAAGGAAAAAGAAAAACAAGAAAAAAATAAAGCCCTAAATCTGAGAGAAAAACACACACACACACACAACATACACACACACACACACACACACACCACACCACACACACACATATAATATATATATATATGAATAATAAAAAAAAAAAAACACCT
>NW_023641136.1:0-10748 GCF_015228065.2 Penaeus monodon | reverse complement strand
AAAAAAAAGGTAAAAAAAAAAAAATCCCAAAAGTCGAAAAAGCGGCAAAATCTAGCAAAAATATATTTTTTGAGAGAAACTCCAAAATGACTTTTTTTTTCCATTCATTTGATGATTCTGGCAATTATTAGGGTATAATGATATAATTACCGAATTCTATTAACATGACAATAATGATGATAAAAGTGGAATAAAGAATTTGGATAACATTTGATGATTATAAGTATTATTACTAATTATATTACTTATTATCATTATTATCATATATCTTTTTTTATCATTATTTATATTATTATTATTATTAAATTATATTATTATTATATATTATTTTATTATTATAATATTATTATTATTTAATAATAATATGCAAAAATATATTATAATTAATAATAACATTAATATAATAATAATATAATTATATATATACGAATTGTTATAATATTGTTATTAATATCATTTTGTTATTATTATTATTATTATTATTTTTACTGGTATATAATTGTAAAAATAATTATTTAAAGTAATAATTACAGTAATAACGATATAATTAAAATAATGAATATAAATTATATTATAAAAGTTATTATTGTTATTATATATTATATTACTATTATTATTGTAGTTGTTATTGTATAGATGTAAAAATAATATTATAACTGCAATAATTCAATATAATGATAATTATTGCAATAATGATGAAATAATGCAATAATGATGATATATGATGATAATGATGATAATGATGATATGATGATGATACGATATATAATGATGAAAATCATGATAATAATGATGATAATAAAGGAATTGTGTCATATAATAAAAAAAGGTAAAAGAAAAAAATCCCAAAGTCAAAAAGGGGCAAAATCTAGCGAATATACCTTTTGAAAGAGAACTCAAAATGAACGTTTTTCCATTCATTTGATATTCTGGAATTATTAAGGTAAAATGATAATAATACCGAATTCTATTGAATCAGACAATAATTGATGATAAATGAGAATAAAGAGAATTTGATAACATTTGATGATTTAATTATTACTATTATCATATATTACATTATTATCATATTATCAATTATATTATAATTAAATTTTAATTATTATTATTATATTATTATATTATTATTATTATTATTTTATTATATTATTATTTAATTATACTTTTAATTATTAGTAATTATGCCAGAAAAGATATTATAACTGTAATACTAACAATAATCAATAATATAAGTATAATTTATAATAAATCCGAATTGTTAATAATATTTGTTATAATATCTTATTGTTATTATATCATTATTTTATTTTTACTGGTAGTATAATTGTAAAAAATATTATTATAACATAATATCAGTAATACGATATTAATTAAAAAAATATGAATAAATTAATGATTATAAAAACGTTATTATTGTTATTATTATTGTTAGTACTATTATTATTGTAGTTGTTTTCTTAGTAAATAGATTGTAAAAATTCTTATTATACCTGCAATAATTTGCAATAATAATGATGATTATTGCAATAAATGATTGAATAATAATTGCAATAATGATGCTAAATGATGATGAACTGATGATTTAAATGATGATATGATTGATGAGAACGATAATAATGATGATAAGTCTGATCATAAATGAATGAATAATACAAGGAATTGTTGTTCCAATATATAATAAAAAAAAAGGTAAAAGAAAAAAAAATCCCAAAAGTCGAAAAAGCGGCAAAAATCCGCGAACTATAGCACTTCTGAGAGTCGACCTCCAAATGACTTTTTTTCCATTCATTTGATTATTTTCTGGCAATTATAGGGTAATAAGGATAATAATTAACCTGAATTCCTATTATCCGGACAATAATGAGGATAAAAGAGAATAAAGGAGCATTTGGATCACATTTTTGATTGATTATTAAGTATTATCCTATTATCATTATTATTATCATTATTATCATTATTATCATTAATTTATCATTATTTATTATTATTTTAGTATTTTAATTATTATTTTATTATTATTATTATTACTTTTAATTATTAGTATTATTGCCAAAAAAATCTATATAACTGTAATATAACATACTAATAATAATAGTGAATAATTATAATAATACGAATTGGGTTATAATATGTGTATTAATATCATTATGTTTATATTATCAATTATTATTATTTTTTACTGGTAGTATAATCGTAAAAAATATTATATACAGTAATAATTTACAGTATAACGATATTAATTAAAATATTGATATAAATAATGATTATAAAAACTTTTATTAATTGTTTAATGTATTATTGTTATTCCTATTATTAATTTGTAGTTTGTTTATTATTATAGATGTAAAAATATATATTCATACTGCATCATTGCAATAATAATGATAATTATTGCAATGATGGATGATAATAATTGCAATAATTGATGGGATTAATGATGATGATATGAGATATGAATGATAATGATGATGATAACCATAAATAATAGATGATAGTACCATGATAAAATGATGATAATAACAGGAAATTGTGGTTCCCCCATATATAATAAAAAAAGGTAAAAGACAAAAAATCCAAAAGTCACGGAAAAAGCGGCGGCAAAAATCTGCGAATATAGCCTTATTTGAGAGTAAGACTCCAAATGACGTTTTTTGCCATTCATTTGATGATTCTGGCAATTATTAGGGTAATAATGATAAATTAATTACCTGAATTCTAAATCATGAAAAATAATGGATGATAAAGGGTGAGATAAAGAGAATTTGGATAACATTTGATGATTATTTCTATTATTACTTATGTGATCATTATTATTTCATTATTAATCATTATTATCCATTATTAATCATTAGATTTATTCTTATTATTATTATTTATTATTATTTATTATTATTATCATTTATTATTATTATTACTTTATTATTAGTATTATATTATTGACCAAAAAATATATTACTAACTGTAATAATAAATAACAATAATAATATAATAATTTATAATTATAATAATTAACGAATTGTTATAATATTGTTTTTAATTCATTATAGTTATTATTATCATTATATTATTTTTTACTGGTAAGTATAATTTTGTAAAAAATAATTATTATAACAGTAATAATTACAGTAATCCCGAATTTAATTTAAAATATGATTATAATATGATTATAAAACGTTTATTATTGTTATTATTTATTGTTATTACTATATATTGTAGTTGTTATTAGTATAGATGTTAAAAATATATATTATAACTGCAATAATTTCCAATAATAATTGTAATTATTTGCATAATTGATGATTAATATTGCAATAATGATGATAATGATGATGATCATGATGATATGAGGATAATGATGGAGGATTAACGATAATAATGGGAATGATAGTCCATGATAATAATGAGGATAATAACAGGAATGTGTCCCTATATAATAAAAAAAAAAGTAAAAGAAAAAAAAATCCCAAAAGTCGAAAAAGCGGCAAATCTAGCGAAATAAGCCTTTTGAGAGTAGACTCCAAAATGAAGTTTTGTCCCATTCATTTTGAATGATTCTGGGCCAATTTTTATTAGGGGTAATAATGATAATAATTAACCTGAATTCTATTAATCATGACCATAATGATGATAAAAAAGTGAGAATAGAGAATTTGGATAACAGTTTGATATTAATTAGTATTATTACTATTATCATTATTTATCATTTATCATTATATCAATTATGCATCTTATTATTATTTATTAATTATTTAGTTTATTAAAATGATTTCTAATTATTCTTATTATTATATTACTTTTAAATTATTAGTATTTATTGCCAAAAAATAATATTATCCTGTAATAATACCAATAATAAATAATAATAGTTATAATTATAATATACTAATTGTTATAATATTGTTATTATATCTTAATTGTTATTATTATCATTAAATTAATTTATTTTTTACTGGTAGTAGAATTGTAAAATAATTATGATAACAGTAATACTTACAGTAATAACGATTATTGAAATTTAAAATACTGATATAAATAATGATTTATAAAAACGTTTATTATTGTTTATTATTATTGTTTATTACTATTATTATTGTCGTTTTGTTTATTATAATAGATTGTAAAATATATATTATAATGCAATAAATTGCAAATAATAATGGATAATTAATTGCCAATAATGGATGATAATAATGTGCAATAATGATGAATAATGAGGATGAATAAAAATGATGATATGGTAGATAATGATGAATGAAACGATAATAATGAATGATAGTCAATGATAATTAATGATGATATAACATGAATTGTGTCCCATATTAATAAAAAAAGGTAAAAGAAAAAAATCCCAAAGTTCCGAAAAGCGGGCAAAATCTAGCGATATAGCCTTTGTTGAGAGTAAGAACTCCCAAAATGACGTTTTTGTTTTCCCATTCTTTGATGATTTCTGTCAATATTAGGGGTTAATAATGTTAAATAATTCCTGAATTCTATTAAATCATGAACAATAATGAATTGAATAAAAGTGAAGAATAAAGAGAATTCGGATTAACATTTGATGAATTCTTAGTAGTTACTTACTATTATCATTCTTATTATCATTTAATCAATAATTTTATCATTATTTATCATGATTATTATTATTTTTATTTATTATTATTATTATTGTTATTATTATTAATTATTACTTTAATTATTGGTATTATTTGCCCCAAGAAAATATATTTAACTGTTAATAATAACAATAATACTAATAAATAAGTCTAATTATTAATAATAATACGAATTGTAATAATTATTGTTTATTAATTTATCATTATTGTTTAGTATTATCATTATTAATTAGTTTTACTGGTAGTATAATTGTAAAAAATAATTAATTATAACAGTAATAATTACAGTATAACGATATTATTAAAATAATGATAATAAATATGGATTATAAAAACGTTATTAATTGTTATTATTTATTGTTTTTTATTAACTATTATTATTGTAGTTGTTTATTAGTAAAGATGTAAAAATATATATTATAACCTGCAATAATTGCAATAATAATGATAATTATTGCAATAATGATGATAATACAATTGCAATAAATGAGAATACATGATGATGATAATGATGAATAATGATGAGATTAATGATAATGATAACGATAATACTGATGATAGTCAATGATACTAAGAATGATATAGCAGGAAATTGTGTTCCTATAATCAAAAAAAAAGGTAAAAGAAAAAATCCCAAAAGTCGAAAAAGCGGCAAAAATCTAAGCGAAATATAGCCTTTTGAAGAGTAAGACTCCAAAATGAAACGTTTTTTTTCATTCATTTGATGATTCTGGCAATGATTAAGGTAATAATTTGGATATCAGTACAACCTGAATTCCTATTAATTCATGAACAATAAATTGAGGATAAAAGTGAGAATAAAGAAAGAAATTTGGGATAACATTTGATGATTATTAGTATTATCACTATTATCCATTATTATTATCATTTAGTATCCAATTATTTTCAACAAACATCATTAGATAGTAATTATTATTATTATTATTAATTATTATTCATTTATTATTATTATTATTAACTTTAATTATTAGTATTTATTGCCCAAAAATATATTATAACGTAATAATAACCAATAAAGAATATATAAGTAATATTATAATAATACGAATTGTTTCATATTTTTATTATATCATTATTGTTTATTATTATCATTAATATATTAATTTTTTACTGGTCTTATTAATTGTAAATAATTTAGTTATAACATTAATCTTTACAGTAATAACCGATATTAATTTAATAATGAATATAAAATCTGATTATCGAAAACGTTATATTGTTTTATTATTATTGTTATCTTATTATTAGTGTAGTTGTTATTAGTTATAGATGTAAAAAATATATATTATAACTGCCATAATTGCAATAATAATGATAATTTTTGCAATACTGATGATAATAATTGCAATAATGATGATAATGATGAATGATACTGAGATAATTGATGATAATGATATGAATGATAACGATAATAATGGATGAATAGTCATGATAATAATGATGATAAATAACCGGAATTGTGTCCATTAATTATAAAAAAAAAAAAAGAAAAGAAAAAAATCCCAAAGTCCGAAAAAAGCGCAAAATCTGCGAAATATAGCCTTTTGAAGTAGACTCCCAAAATGACCGTTTTGCCATTCATTTGATGACTCCTGCAAATTATTAAGGGTAATTAATTGATAATAATTTACCTTAATTCCCTATTAATCATGACAATAATGATGATAAGAGTGAGGATACGATAATTTTGGATGACATTTTGATGATTATAGTATTATTATATTATCATTTTTTATTATCATTATTATCATTATTATCATAATTTAATCAATTATTATTATTTATTATTATTATTATTTATTATTAATTAATTAGTATATATTAATTTATTATTATTTTATTATTAATTATTAGTTATTATTGCCAAAAATTTTATACCTGTATAATAACAAATAATATAAATAATACTATATTATAATAATACGAATTGTTATAATATTGTTTATTTAAAATAGCTATTGTTATTATTATCAGAGATGATTTATTTTTACTGGTATATAATTTGTTAAAAATAAATTATTTCACAGTAAATAATTACAGGAATAAACGATATTAATTTAAAATAACTGATATAAATAATGATTCATAAAAACGTTATTATTGTTTATTAGTATTGTTATTAATTAATTATTATTGTAGTTGTTATTAGTATAGTTATTAAAAAATATTTTATAGCTGCAATAATTGCAAATATATAGAATCAGTATTGCATAATGATGATAATTAATTGCAATAATGATGATAATGCTGATTGATAATGATGATTAATATGACTCATGAATTATGATAAACGATAATAATGAGATAGTCCCCTGAGAATAATGATGATAATAAACAGGAATTGTGTCCATATTATAAAAAAAAGGTAAAAGAAAAAAATCCCCAACAGTCCGAAAAAGCGGCCAAAATCTAGCGAAATATAGCCTGTGAGATAAGAACCTCCAAATACGTTTTTTTTCCATTCATGTTGATGATTCTGGCAATTATTAGGGTAATAATGATAATTAATTACCTGAAATCTTATTATCATGCCATAATGATGATAAAGTGAGAATAGAGAATTTGGATAACATTTGATGATTATTAGTGATTAAATATATTTTATCATTATTCATTATCATTATTAATCATTGTTTATCATTTATATCATTATTATTATTATTTAATATATTTTATTAATTATTATTATTATTAAATTATTATTATTAATTTAATTATTAGTATAATTTCCAAAAAATATATTATAACTGTAATAATAACATAATATTAATAATAGGTATAATTATACTAATACGAATTGGTTATATAATATTGTTATTTAAAAATATCCAATTATTTGTTATGATTCTCATTATTATTATTTTTTCTGGTAGTATAATTGGAATTGTTAAACCTCATTTTATTAAACAGTTAATAATTACAGTAATAACGATATTTAGTTAAAATAATGATATAAATATGATTTAGAAAAACGTTATTATTGTTATTATTATTGTTTATTACTATTTTAATTTATTGTAAGAAGTTGTATTAGTAATAGTGTAAAAATATATAATTATAACTGGCAATAATTTGCAATAATATGATAATTATTGCACTAAATGATGATAATAATTGCAATAATGATGATAATGATGAGGATAATGGATGATAATGAATTGATACTGAATGATGAAATAACGATAATAATGATGGATAGTCCTGAATAAATAATGATGATAATAACAGGCATTGTGTCATATAATAAAGAAAAAAAAGGTAAAAAGAAAAAAAAATCCCATATAGTCGAAAAAGCGGCAAAATCTAGCGAAATATAGCCTTTTGAGAGTAGACTCCAAAATTGACGTTTTTGCCATTCATTTGCTGGATTTCTGGCATTTATTAGGTAATAATGATAATATTACCTTGAATTCCTATTAATCATGCAAATAAATGAAATGATAAAAGTGAGGAATAAAGAGAAAGTCGGATAACATTTTTGATGAGTAGTAGTAAGTATTACTATGATCATTATTATTATCATGTATTAATCATTATTTATCATGATTATCAAACATTTATTCATTATTATTATATTATTATTATTATTTAATTATGATTAATTATTATTACTTTATTATTATATTATTGCCAAAAAATATATTATACTGTAATAATAACAATAATAATAATAATAAGTATAATTATAATAATACGAATTGTTATAATATTGTTATTAATATCATTTTTTTATTATTATCATTATTATTTTTTTACTGGTAGTATAATTGTAAAAATAATTATTATAACAGTAATAATTACAGTAATAACGATATTAATTAAAATAATGATATAAATAATGATATAAATAACGTTAGTATTGTTATTAATATTGTTATTACTATTGTTATTGTAGTTGTTTATTAGTATAGATTTGAAAAAATATATATTATAACTGCAATAATTGCAATAATAATGATAATATTCCAATTAATGATGATAATTAATTGCAATAATGATAATAAGATGATGATAAATGATGATAAGTGATGATATTGATGATGATAACGATAATTAATGATGATAGTCATGATAATAATGAGGATAATAACAGGAATTGGTGTCCATATATAATTAAAAAAAAAGGTAAAAGAAATAAAAATCCCAAAAGTCGAAAAAAGCGGCAAAATCTAGCGAAATATAGCCTTTTGAGGAGTAGGACTCCAAAATCGACGTTTTCCATCATTTGATGATTCTGGCAATTATTAGGGTATAATGATAATAATACCTGAATTCTATTAATCATGACAATAATGATGATAAAAGTGAGAATAAAGAGAATTTGGATAATTGATGATTATTTAGTATTTTATCATATTATCAATTATCATTATTATCATATTATCATTATTAATTATTAGTATTATTATTATTATTATTATGATTATTATTATTATTATTTATATATGACTTTTTATTATTTGTATTTTGCAATAAAGGTTATAACTGTAATAATACTAATAATATAATAGAAATTAATAGATAAATACGAATTTATAATTTGTATAATTTATATTTATTATATTATCATATTATATTTTTTATGGATATAATTGTAAAATAATTATTATCAGTTAATATTACATTAATAACGATATTATTATAATTAATGATATTAATATTATTATTAAAATATTTTGTATTAATTATTTATACTTAATAATATATTTATTATAGATAATTAAAATATACATTTTAAATATTGTATTAATAATATTATGATAATTATTTATAATATGTATATTGAATAATTGTAAAAATAATATATAACGTAATAATTAGTAATAGATTAATTAAATATGATATAACGATAATATAGATAAGTTATATTATATATATTATAACATATTATGTGTTATTATAATAATGTAAAAGATAATAAAAAATCCCAAAAGTGAAAAGGAAAAATCTAGCGAAAATGATGCCTTTGAATGACTAAATGAGTATTTCATTCATTGATGATATGCTGGCAATTATGGGAATAAATGATAATGAATTACTGAATCTATTAATATACTAAGGAATTGTGCCATTATAAAAAAGAAAGAAAAAAAACCAATCAAAACGAGAATTGGAAAACTTTGAAGATAATTGCTATTATACTATTTTCATTATTTAATTATGCATTATTAGGTATTATGAATAATTCATGATTATTTAATCATATATTATGATATAATGATAATAATTATATTTGTAATTATAGTATTATTGCCAAAAATATATTATCATTATTTTAATATAACATTATATCAATTTAATATAATATATATTATAATTATTATAATTGTTATATTATTTTATTATATTATTTTATTATTAGTATTATTCAAATATTTTACTGGTATATAATTGTAAAAATAATATATAAAGTAATTAATAATAACGAATTATTAAAATAATTGATATAAATATATGATTATAAAACGTTATTATTTTTTTATGTATTATATTTAAATATTATTGTATTAGTATAGATTAAGAATAAATATTATTAACTGCAATAAATTAAATAATATGATAAATTATTGCATTATGATATTAATAATTGCTAATATGATATAATGTGTGTTATAGTAAGATGTAAATAATATGATAACGTAATAATATGATAGTCATGATAATAATATAATAAAGGAATTGTGCCTATATATAATAAAAAAATGGTATATGAAAAGATAATAAAATATCCAAAATGAAAATGGCAAAATTGTGTCAAATATAGCCTTTAGAGAGTAAGACTCCAAAAATGACGTTTAAGTCAATTCTGATGATTAGCGAATTATTAGGCAATAATGATAATAGACTCCTAAATGCTTTTAATCCATCATGAATATGGAATAATAGTGGAATAAAGAAAATTTGATACATTTGATTATTGAAATATATATAAATGAATATAGTATTATAATTATATTATTATATTATTACTATTATTATTATTATCATTATTATCATTATTATTATTAATTATATTATTATTATTATTATTATATTTTATATTATTATATTATTATACTTAAAATAACAAGTATATTAAAAATATATATAATGAATATAACAATAATATATAAG
>NW_023641135.1:0-10748 GCF_015228065.2 Penaeus monodon | reverse complement strand
ATAATATATATATATATATATATATATATATATATATATATATATATATTTAAATATAAAATATATAATATATATATATATATATATATATATAAATTATTGTGTGTGTGTGTGTGTGTGTGTGTGTGTGTGTGTGTGTGTGTGTGTGTGTGATGTGTGTGTGTATTTGTGTGTCTGTGTGATGCATATCCCTTTGTCGGGGGCATGGAGTAGAAAATCCCATCCCCCACTATGATTTTTACTGTTTAACTGTTTTTACACTGAGCATCGACGATAATTTTTTCCCTTTTTATATGGGGGCATAAAGGTTTTTTTCTGAAAACTCTAAGCTCCACCTCAGATTCTCGGTTTCTTAGAGCTCATTGGATAAGAAAACCCAAGGGGTTGGGTCTGTGAAAATTAAGGGAATGGGGCAGAATAGGAATACCTCAAAAGCCGAGTGCGGGAAATGAGACTCAGAGTTTTTTTTTCCCACAGTAAATTTCTTTGAAAAGAAACAACGGGATGCGATCCTTTACATCGTTGACAAAAAAACAGCTCCCGCCCGATATCGCTGCATCTACATCAAGAAAGGGTTTCACGAAATTGAAAAAAACGAGAAGGGGAGAGGAACTGCACTGCCTTGTCTTTCGGAATGCAGCTGAGGATTCGGACTTTTTAAAATTTTTCCCCTTTTTTTTAGAAAGTCTGCAGAATATCCAAAAAGTCTTAAGAATCGCATAATACCCTGCCATGCTAAAAAACCCTCTTCACGTCTCGTTTTTTTTTTGGTACAGGAAAATTTGTGGTTTGACACGATTTCCCTTTCAAAGGCAAAATTTCCCCCTGACTACAGTATAGTCTAAGAACCCTGGCTGAGCAAAATCCCTTTTGACGGGGTTTCCCGTCAAGTTTGCCGAGTTAGCCTATCAAACAGCTCCGACCCTGATTTCCCAACTTTTTGTATGTAAATATCACTCGGGTGGGTTTTCATCCATTAATCCCGCAATTATTTTTTAAATTTAACCCTCTGGAAAGTTGCAGGGTGTCGAAGACGAACGGGAGACGCGAACTGATAAACCCCTTTTGGGGCGTTACAAAAGAAAAAATGCGTTTCCACGTTTGTGAGGGGAATTGCCAATAACCTTTAACAGATAAATTTTGGTTAAAAATTTTAGCATCCCTCCCAGACAATGCAATCGTCTACCCTGGGAATGGGAAACTATCATCTCTAGTTAATGCTTTAACGTTGAAACAGTACAAAAAAGCATAATCATCTGCTTGGGAATAATAGGGGGGAAAACCCCCACTCACTCAGCGGGGTTCGAAATGCCGTTTCTAACAATAACTTTTTTCCCCTTTAAACAATTATTTTTTAAAGGGGTTGACCCTAAAAGGATTTTGCTTAATAGGAGAATGACTCCAACATCAATATCATGAAAAAGATTTTTTGTTTGGGCATCAGAGTACAAAGGGGTATTCATGCAGAAGTTGCTCAACTCATTTGTAGAGGCTTGAAAGTTTTTAAATCTTACATGATGATTCCCCTGAAAATTTCAGAGTTACGTAATTTGAGTTGGGTACATATCAGAGAATCGCATCCCTCCCATTACATATCCACAGGTTATAATTCATCCCCAGTTTTGGGACTTTCCCCCTATTGTCGCTCATGGGAAAAAATCATACGTTCGAAAAAAGGTTCATCTGTTTAATGTTACACGTCGGTCTTTTTACGTTCCCTGGGGTTTTATAACAAAATTTTGGGTTTTTATCTTCTTCTTATATAAAGAAACATAGTCCCGTGTTTTAGTTATTTTTGTCATTTTTATTTTTTTTTCTGGTAGTATAATTGCAAAATAATATTATAACTAATAATTATAGTAACAAGATATAAATTAAAATGATATAAATAATTTTCTTAAATCCTTTTTATGTTAATTGTTGTTTTATTTTTTTTTACTATTATTTTTTTTGTTATAGAAAATTTTTGCAAAAAAAATATTAAACTCCCAAAAAATTTCCAATAATAAGATAAAAAGTGCAATAATGATGATAATAATCGCAAAAATGAGGATAATGATGTGATAATGATGATAATAAGAGATAACGATAATAAGATGAAATATAATAAAAATGGAAAATAACGGGGAATTGTGTCCATATATAATAAAAAAAAGTTAAAAAAAAATAATTCCCAGAAATCAAAAAAGGGGAAAACTAGCGAAATACACCCTTTGAGAGAATACGCAAAAGACGTTTTTATTTTTTTGAGATTTTGGGTAATTTTTAGGGTAATAATGATAATAATAATTTTTGTATTAATCATGACAATAAGTGAAAAAAGTGAGAATAAGAGAATTTTTAAACTTTTGATGATTATTAATATTAAATTATCATTATATTATTTTTATTTTTTAATTATTTTTATTTCATTTTTATTATTATTATTTTTAATTTTTATTATTATCATTATTATAATTATTGTTGTTATTTTTATATTTTTATTTTTATTGGATTTAAGCTTTTCTGCACGGCTTTTCTTATTGCCGTTTTCTTCCTGTTGGCGAGTCATAGAAAAAATGACTAAAGGTAACAGTTGTCCTTTCTTTAAAGTTTAGCACTTTCTCGTATTTTTCCCGCCCCCAAAAAAAGCGCTTTGCAGTACCCAACCTAGGCCCAATGTCCAATTTAAACCCAACATTCAAGATCTTTTGTAACGCTCCGGGGGGCACCAATCACTACGGGAACAATTTTTCCCACATCGCATTCCCAAAAACCTTTTATTCCCTTTTCAGATCTTGGTACTTTTCTACCTTCCAATTCTTTTTCTCAATTCGTATCTGCAGATGGAAATATAAACTTTGGCCTCTTTCTTTCCTATAAATTACATAACATCTGGCTCTTGCCTAAATGACGTTACACTTTGTACATTGATACCCCACAGAATTTTAGGGCCCTCGTTCTCAACAACCTTTTGGGTGTTTATCCCATTTATTGAATGCTCAAGCCCAGGTTTCCTACCAAATCCCAGTGTATTTTCTTTGCCACTTTATCGTGACGTTTTTTGTACTTTTCTGGGTAATTCTCGCACTCTGAAACAAATTTTGTATGTTTCACCTCTTTTACCACACATTAACAGGGACGTCTTTGCTCTTATCTATATAATGTTTCAGGTAGGGGGCCCTTTATTGCTTGTCTTGTGCAGCACATAGGAGTGCTTCCGTTTAAAACCTTCAAATCACTCCTTGACAGCATTCCAAGATTAACCCTGTTACCTTATCTGGCATCTCTCTAACAAATTTGCCCATGCATTCCCTTTTTCCTGTCCATTTTTTTTTGAACTTTCGCCTTTTCCTTTTGAATTTTTTTTTCTCCTTTGTTCCCTCTGTCGTAGGTTTCCTGATGCACACAACCTCTTATCAAAAAATTTTGATTTTGCCACAAAAAACCAATTGTTTTTTTCTCCTTTTACACATTGTTCCACATGATAAGGGCCCCGACTCCTTTCCTTCCTTTTATATATAGTCTGTCTACATCACCTTTGGGGGCAAGGCACCATGCATGTCAGGTTTTTCTTGTCTTTCTGTGATACTTTTTAGTTTACTCTCTCCGCTTTTATTCCCTTCCCAATCGATATTTCTACTGCCCCGGTATTTAAAGCATTACTTTTTTCTTCCCTTCACCTTGGACTTTAGAATTAACTCAGCCCTCGCTTTTACTCCTTCATTTTTTCTCTTTTATTTCATTTTCCTTACCCTTTTTAATTCCACAATACCCAGATAAGTATCCCTTGTTCAACTTTTTTTATTATTCATCTTCGGTAATTCTATGCCCTCACATCTTACAAATTTTCCCCCTTTTTTTGGGTAGAACCCACATTTTTTGATTCCAAGTCCATCTATACGTACAAAAAAGGAGTAGTCGCTTAGGGAGTCTACGTTCTTTTCCTCTTGGAAATAGTTTTAAATCTCCATAAAAAGTATGATTTAAATTTATACTCCTTTTTTCCCCCCTCATAGCATATTTTACCTTCTGAAATGACGATAATGGATCATGCCAAAAAAATAACAATGGTAAAATATCCCCCTTGGAATTCCCCTTTTTAAAATCCACCCCGCGAGTTCCTCCCATTGAATTAAGGACAATTCCACTGCACCAGCTTCTTTGCAAAACTCTCCACGTACCAGCTATTCCAAACTTTTCCCTGCACTCACAATCCAACTATGGGGAACGAAAACATAAGCTTTTATAGTCATCCACGCCAAACCAGATTAGGTGCCCCTTTCCCGCAATTTTAGGATGGTTTTTAATCAATAATGATTTTGTACCCCCACTCTTTTGCCCGCAACCCTTTTTTTTCATCAGGGGTACTGTTTTCTTTAGGAATGTACAATGATCAGCTATGATACCTGTCATCAGTTTCAAAATCGTGGAAGGGGTTACGGCTATAGTTCTAACCGTATTCCCTTTTCCCGGGATCCTTCTGGCACAACACTGTCCGTCCAGTGTTAACCATTTGGAAGGGTATCCCTTCCCACAAAATTTATTTGTTGATCAGCAATCTGCGTGATGTTTGGCGGTTTTTTTCCAATATCCGGGCACCCTCTTTTCCGGGCTTCCAGTTTTGGGATTTTCTTAGCTTGTTTTCTGACTTTTTTAATTTATAGTGAACCCCCTTTCCGTGAGGTCTCCCTTTTAAATAAACCTTTTTAAACCCGACAGCCCTTCTGCATCTTTGTTAGTCCTTTTCACGTCCAAAAATCACCCCCCAAAACCTTTACTCCCCTCAGCATCTGGACCTCGTTTGTTTAGCTTATCCCCCTTTAATTCCTTTTAAAAAAAAATTTGGGCAACACTAAATGTTCGATTTTTTGTGTGAAATGGTTAATCCTTTTACGTATCCTTTAAATTTTTTCACTTTTGGCAACATTCTTTTTTCAATTCTTCAACCACAGTTTAAACCTTTCTTATTTACCCCTTTTTTTTCAGTCTCGCAATTTTCATTTTTCTTGGGCGAGTTCACCCCTTAGTCCTCTCAGTATGTTTAATCTTTTCCTTTTTCTTTTTAATATCTCCCTGCGGCGTTTCCACCCAAGGTCTTTTTTAGCTCTAAATCCCTCTTTTTTTAACCCTAGTGTTCGCAACCCCCAAGTTGCTGCCCTTTCAATTCATTTGTTTCTGTGATGTTTTTTTGGTTTCAATGTGGGAATCTATTCATTTCTCTCTTCAGTTTTTTCTTATCAACCTTTTTTAAAAGGGTTTCCTCTGCTTTTTCTTTTAACCGGAATTTTTCTTAGATTCAAAAAATTACCTTTGACTTCAGACAAAAATTTTCCCAAAATCATTTATTTCGACACAAAACCCCCATTTTGGATCATTTTTCCCCCCCATTTTTCTCATCCCCAAATTTTCCCAACTCGCCCCACAAAAATTTTTTTATCTATCTCCTCTCACCCTCCTATCATCATTATTAGCTTCTCTTTCCTCTCCCTCTATAACATTTTTTTTTTTTCATTTTCCAACCAAATTCGAAAACCCAACCCTTCTTTTTTGATGGTTCTGGCCTGGTCACATATCGTGCCTCACAACAAACCCCTCCTCTGTTCCTCCATTTCGAAAATTCTTTGCCTGTATCCCCTGTTTGGTTTTCCATTTCATCAAATGTTTTCTTTTTTAAAAAATTCCAAAATACTTTATTAATTCTTTATTCCCCCTTTGTTCTCACAGTAGTAGGATAACGACGGGGCTCGCTGTCGAACCGGAGAAACACCCGCCCGGGGGAGGGCCTTCACATAAAATTCCCGCCCCCCTTTTACCGTTGTTGGTTATTTTTATTTTGGGTAAAGAGGTTGTGGTGATAAGGGTACAACCACCAGATTTTTTTCGTGAATCACATAGGGAGGTTTTATTTAAAATAAAGAGTCCCCCCCACCATGAGACAGACTATCCCCCCCCGGACGCCAACCCGGTATTCATGGTTCGGGGATTTTTATTATTTTTATTTTTATTTTTATTTATTTTTTCATATTATTTCTTTAATTAAAGCATTTTTACCAAAAAAAAAAATATATAACGTAAAAATTAACAAATAATAAGATAATAATAATAATAATAATAAGTATAATGTAATAATAATAAAACCCTTTATATTGTATTAACATTTTTTATTGTTTTCATTTTTATTATTTTTACTGATAGATAAATTTCAAAAAAAAAATTATTATAACAGTAATAATTATAGTAATAACGATATTACTTAGAATAATGATATAAATAATTATTATAAACTCGTTATTATTGTTTTTATTATGTAATTACTATTAATATTGTTGTTGTTATTAGTATATACATAAATATATATATATCTGCAATAATTGATATAATAATGATAATAAGTGCAATAATGATGATAATAATTGCAATAATGATGATAATGATGATGATAATGATGATAATGATGATGATAACGATAATAATGATGATAATCATGATAATAATGATGATAATAACGGTATTGTGTCCTTATATAATAAAAAAAGGGTAAAGGAAGAAAATCCAAAAGTCAAAAAGCGGCAAAATCTAGCGAAATTATTATCATTAATTATTATTATTATTATTATTATTATTATTTTATTATCATTTTTATTACTTTAATTATTAGTATTATTCCCAAAAAATATATTATAACTGTAATAAAAAACAAAATAATAATAATGAGTGTAATAACAATAATACTAATCGTTATTGATATCTTTATTTTTATTTTTATCATTATTATTTTTACGGGTAGTATAATTACAAAAATAATTATTATCACAGTAAAAATTACAGTAATAACGATATTAATTAAAATAATGATATAAATAATTATCTTTAAAAACGTTATTATTGTTATTATTATTGTTATTACTATTATTATTGTAGTTGTTATTAGTATAGTATGTATAAATGTAGTTATTAAATGCAATAATTGCAATAATAATGATAAAAATTTGCAAAAATAATGATAATAATATCAATAATGATGAAATGATGATGATAATGATGATAATGATGATGATAACGATAATAATGATGATAATCATGATAATAATGATGATACTAACAGGTATTGTGTCCATATATAATATAAAAGTAAAGAAAATAATTCCCAAAGTCGAAAAAAGCAGAAAATCTAGCAAAATTTATTATCATTATTATTTTTATTATTATTATTATTATTATTATTATTTTAAATTTTAGTATTAATTAATATTATTATTGTTATTTATCATTATTATTATTTTACAGGTAGTATAATTAAAAAAAATTATTATTATAACAGTAATAATTACAGTAATAACGATATTAAATTTAAAATAATGATATAAATAATTATTATAAACTCGCTATTATTGTTATGATATTGTTATTACTATTATTATTGTTGTGTTTTTAGTATAGTTGCAAAAATATATATCATAACTCCAATAATTGCAATAATAATGATAATAGTTGCAATAATGATGATAATAACGAAAATAATGATGATGATTATGATAATTCGTTTTTCGATCTATTTGATGAGTTTCGCAATTATTAGGGTAATAGTGATGATAATAATTCCCAAAATTTGTATAAATCATGAAAATAATGATGATAAAAGTTATATTATTAATATTATTAATTATTATTTTTATTTTTATTATTATTATTATTATTATGTTATCATTAAACTAGCAAAAATACAGCCTTTGAGAAAATACGCCAAAATGACATTTTTCGATCTATTTGATGATTTTGGCAATTATTAGGGTAATAATGATAAAAATTTACCAGAATTCATGACAATAATGATTATAAAAGTGAGAATAACATTTAATGATTATTAATATTATTACTATTATCATTTTTATTATTAAAAAAGGTAAAGGAAAAAATCCCAAATTAAAAAATCGGCAAAATCTAGCGAAATCATTATTATCATTATAATTATTATTATTATTATTTTTTATTATTATCATTTTTACTTTAATTGTTAGTATTATTGCCAAAAAATATGTTATAACTGTAATAACAACAATAATAATAATAATAATAATAAGTATAATAATAATAATTTTAATTGTTATATTATTATTATTATTATTATTATTATTTTTTTGTTTTATTATCATTATTATTATTTTACTAGTAGTATAATTGTAAAGATAATTATTTTAAGGGTAATGAATACAGTAATAACGATTTTAAATTTAAAATAATGATATAAAAAATTTATTATAAAAACTTTATTATTTTCATTATTATTGTTATTACCATTATTCTTGTAGTTATTATTAGCATAGTTGTAAAAATATATATTATACTACAAAAATTGCAATAATAATGATAATAATTGCAATAAATAGGATAATAATTGCAATAAAAATGATAATGATGATGGTAATAATAATAATTGCAATAATGATGATAATAATTACAATAATGATGATAATGATGATAATGTGATAATGATGATGATAACGATAAAAATGACGATAATCATTATAATGATGATAATAACAGAAACTGTGTCCATATATAATAAAAAAGGTAAAAGAAAAAAATCCCAAAAGTCTAAAAAGCGGCAAAAAACTAGCGAAATTTAGTCTTCTGAGAGTATACTCCAAAATGACGTTTTTCCCACGTTTAGACGTTTATTATTTTTATTATTATTATTATTATTATTTTTCTTTTTATTATTATTATTACTTTATTTATTTGTATTATTGCCAAAAATTATTATACTGTAATATAACAATATTAATATATAATAATATACTAATACTAATCGTTATAATTTGTTATTAATATTGTATTGTAATTATTTCATTATTATTACTTTTACTGGTAATATAAATTGTAAAAATATTTTTTAAATATACTACAGTAAAAATAATAATAATGATAATAATAAAAAATAATAATATTATTAACAACATTTAACGATTATTATTATTATTATTATTACTTATTATTATTTTTATTGCTATTTTACAGTTATAATATATTTGGCAATAATACTATAATCAAAGTAAATAGTAATAATAATAATAATAATAATAATAATAATAATAATAAATAATTAATAATATAATAAATTATAAAATAATTAAAAGAATTATATTAATAATCATCAAAGTTATCAAATTCTCTTTATTCTCACTTTTATCATCATTATTGTCATGATTAATAGAATTCTGGTAATTATTATCATTATTACCCTAATATTGCCAGAATCATCAAATGAATGGAAAAAACGTCATTTTTCAGTTACTCTCAAAAGGGTATATTTCGATAGGGAATTTTTCCGCTTTTTTGACTTTTGGGATTTTTTTTCTTTACCTTTTCTTATTATATATGGACACAATTTCCCGTTATTATCATCATTATTATCATGATTATCATCATTATTATCGTTTTTCATCATCATTATCATCATTATCATCATCATTTTCATCATTATTGCAATTATTATCATCATTATTGCAATTATATCATTATTATTGCAATTATTGCAGTTATAATTATATTTTTACAAAATATACTAATAACAACTACAATAATAATAGTAATAACAATAATAATAACAATAATAACGTTTTTTATAAATTATTTATATCATTATTTTAATTAATATCGTTATTACTGTAAAATTTTTACTCTTATAATAATTATTTTTGGAATTATACTACCAGTAAAAATAATAATAATGATAATAACAATAATAATATTAATAAAAAATATTATAACCAAATTTGTGTTATTATTTTTATTTATTATTATTATTATTGTTAATTATTACAGTTATTATTATATTTTTTGACAATAATAATAATAATTAAAGTAATAGTAATAATAAGATAATAATAATAATAATAATAAAATAATAATGATAATAATAATAATAATAATAATAATAATAATAATAGTAATAATAAAAATGGTTAAAGTAGGCTAGACGCATAAGCTTTGCTTATTTAGAATCGTTATTTTAGGTCAGTTTACGTTTGGATTAGAATTTTTTTGTAAGCTTAGGACGGTTATGTTAGGTGAGAATCGTAAAGTTAAGTTACGTTAGGAATATCAGGTTAGGTAAGAATCCTTATTTTTGGTTAGGTTAGAATCTCTATTTTTGGTTAGGTAGGTTAGATTTAGATTAAATAGGTTAGGTTAGGATTGGGCTGTTAGGTTAGCTTAGTTAGGTGTAAATATAGGTTAGGTTTGGGTTTTGGTTAAGTTAGATTAAAAGAAAAGGTTTGGGTAGGGTATTTTATTTTAGGTAGGTAGGTTCGGTTAGGTAGCTTTTAAATTAAGCTAGATATTGGTAGATCACACACACACTAGCACACAACACGCGTGTGTGTATGTGTGTGCATATATATATATACATATATATATATATATTTAAAATATATATATAATATATATATATATATATATATATATATATATATATATGGTATATATATATATATATAATATATATATATATATATTATATTATAATTAATATATTAAAATGTTATATATATATATATATATATATATATATATATATAAATAATTTTAATATGTATATAAGATAAGAGATACATAGAGGTATATATACATTTACTGGCGGTCAGCTTGTAGTGGACCGCCTTTATATATCCCCCCCGGTCCCTTATGTCATTCTTCTCCCTTTCGAGATGGAGGACGACGTCCACCCTCGCTCCACGGAGGAGGTTACACCTAGCCCCAAAACC
>NW_023641134.1:0-41992 GCF_015228065.2 Penaeus monodon | reverse complement strand
GGGATGGTGGGGGCACATAAAAAAGAAAAACAGATAGCAATCCCTTCTAGTCTGGGGGTCTCTTTCAATTTCTTCAGGAAATGTGTTGTATCTTGTAGTCTCTCTGGAAGTAGCTCAAGCAGGAGAAAGGAAAGTGGTTAATAGTCTATCCACTGGTCTAGTTGGGGCACAGCAGCCACTAAGTACCGGTCTCCCTGGCCATGTTCCCATTTCCTCATCTATTTTTTTATGGGTTTTGGGGAGAATGTACCAATGGGGGATACTTGCTTTGTGGGCCAGTAGGGCATCCCTCTGTCCTGCCGAGAAACTCGACCTGTTTCCTGTTGGGGAATCTAAGTTGTAGAATCTTGTAATCAAGATCTTACTTTCTGCTTGTACTCTCTGCAGCTCCTCCTGTGGATTGAGTAGATGTTTATAAGTTTGTTTATCTCTTAAATGTGCATGTCCCATGGCTCTATAGCTTTCTGTTTCTCAAAACTACTAGGGCCCCATCTTTGTCAGCTTTCTTAATGACATATCTGGATTCTTTTTAAGTTCATCTAGTGCTGTTATCTCATTCTTTGTTAGGTTAGGTCTTGTTTCTTATTGCACACCTTTAAAACCATTGTTTCTATCTCTTTAAACTTGGTCTCTTAACCCTGGCAATTTTTTACTTGATATTTATTCATCTTCATTCTAGGGAGTTGGGGGGGCAGATTCACATTTTCCTCTGAAATGGGGGGGTCTGAACCTGGAGTGAGGGATGCAGCAAATCTTGTGTTAATTTCATTTTCTAATTTTTCAAGGGAAGAGGCTAGATTTAAAAAAAAATAGAATAGGCCGTAGGGAAGGAGGGCCTGGGACAAAAGATCTGCCTTTGGCTGAGGACTGATCTCTGTGAGAGGGTGAGGGTACTTCTGATACTACCAACTCCAACCCTGTTGCCCATTCTTTTCTCTTTGCCACTGTCCTCCTCCTCTTATTCTTGGCCCCATTGGGTGTTTCCTCTTTCTACCCCTACTTGAAACCTCCCTCTGGGGGAGCGTATCTCCATTGGTTCCTTTCTGTAGTATTTCCTGTCCTATGTATCTGTTTCCTGCTCCTATTCTGTTCTGGGTTCTTTGGGGTCCCCATTCCTTTTGGTAAGTTTCCCTTTCCCCATACCTTCCCCTGTAATTCCAATTGATCCCCATCTTCTTCTTGTAGTTCTCCTTGTACCACCAGTTTTTCCCATTGTCTCCCTGTAATCGCCTCTGTAAGCCCAGTTGTTCCCGTTTTCTTTCCTGTACTGACCTATGTACCGCTTGTTCTCTCCTGTGATTCCTCTGGTGTTTTTTCTGTTCCACACTTTCCTGTTTCCCACCATTTCCTTCTCTGTCCATCGTTCGTTTCATAATATCCCTTTTCCCAGCATTTTCCTCTGTTCTCCTGTGCCAAGGGTGTTTCTTTTGATGTGGGTGGGAGGGATAATGATGATGAGGAGGAGAAAAACGTCTTGGGGAATTGTTGGGGAAAAGGCGAAGGGGAGGGGGCTTCCAGGGGCCGGGGGGAGGGGGGTTTGTAGGGCGTGTAGGAGGGGGGTTCAGAGGGCGAGGGGGAGGGGGGTTCAAGGGCGCGGGGGGAGGGGGATTCATAGGGCGAGGGGGAGGGGGTACAGGGCGGGGGGAGGAGGGGGGTTGACAGGGCGAGGGAGAGGGGGTTCAGAACCCCAGGAGGAGGCATAGGATGGGGGGGAGGACGAAAAACCGCATTACTTGTCCTAATTTCTCTGTTTCCCTGAGTTTTTTTGTTCTTTCTTTTCGCTTGTTTTCCCTTCTTGTTATTTCCATTCTTTGCCTGCTCTCTGAGAGCTTGCCATGTGTGTGGGCTACTTACACTTGTGTTTTCTTTGATTAGGTTTTCTATTCTGTCAACACTTCCACTACTCTATCTATAATAGCATGACACGCCCCTATTCTATCTTCCTGAGCGGGGCAGGGCTGTGTCAAAAGAGGAGTCTCCAGGAAAGGACGTAGCAAGAACCGAAGGCCACCTAACTAGGGATTCCTCTTTCCTGGGGGATCTTCTGTCCTAGGGGGTCATACTCCCGGGTTTGGGGGTTCTTTGTGCTAGATCCAACTGGGGGTGGGGTTAGGGGGGGTTCCAAGGTGGGTTCTGTCCTTGGGGGGGTTCTAGGGAGGGGGTTCCTGTATTAAGCTCTTCTCTGGGGGGGGGGAAACCCAAACCTGGGGTATTTCTGAGGGGGGGGAAGGGGGGAGGGAGGGGTACTATCCTCCTGAGGAGGGGAGGGGGGGTTTCCCCTTGGAGAGGGGAGGAGGGAAAAAGGTGCCTGGTTCTGTGGACTAGATATATGGGTTTCTCCGGGTTGAGGCATATATTATTAATTCTTTCTCCTTTACTCAGTTCGGATTCTTCTCGTATGTATCTCAAGAGTGGGGTTGCTCATCCATTATGAAGAACACCTCATCTGGGGGGGGTTCTCTGTTTCATATTTTTTACAGCTCTCCTATATGCTCTGCTACAAATTCTTATAGATATCTGGTTTTTTCCCTAATTTCAAACTTAATTTATATCTCGGGCCCGCAAATGAATAGCTTCGCGCCTCAGGTTTGCTGCACAAGGCCTTGCCATGTCTTGCAGCTCCCTGACCAGATCCTTTCTCCTAGTTCAACCAGCCATCTTGGGGTAGAGCCTTGGTGGGGCTGTAATATCGAAACTATAACTTTGCAAACTCCTGTTGTCCCTCTGGCTTCACTGTTGTCACATAATTTACGTATTCCAAGCATGTGGACTTCTTTTTAAAATAGGTTTAGTCAAAATGTGAAATTCTGTTAAGCTTGTCTCTTATCACAGTGTTACATGGGGCTCATTACTTATTCATATATCCTCGTATGGATCCTCAGGGTGTCCTACTTTATAGTATGCTCTGATAGCATGTGAAACAGGGGTGAAGCCTCTATTGATAAGTTCCCTTTCGACCATGCTTCAGGATGATTCCAACCCCCGGGTAAGAACTGTATTAAGTGTTCTCTTTTTTTCTTCTGGCACTCCTTTTCTTGTGCTCATCCTTGATCCCTATTTTCCTGGAGGGGTTCTATCTCATTTCTCTAATTGGGCCACTTATTCCCGGGAGAGCTTCTTCCCACTCTCTGTCAATCTCTTCCATATTTCCCTCTATCTTCCCTCGTGATTGTTTCCTAGTAGTCCCATACTACCTGCCAAGCCTTGTGTCTATTAACCACTGTGATCTTCTTTTCTTCCTATCCCCGATATATGAAGTCTTTTATTGTTTGCTAGTAATCACCATAACATCTGCCAAAGACTCGTATCTGTTCCCACTGTGATCCTCCTCTTCCTATCTACGACTATCTAGAAGCCTTTTATTATAAACCGTCTATATGTGAAGCTATGTGAGTCCTCTTATTGTATCTGAGGGACACCTCTTATATATTTATTTGGTATCCGATCAAATAAACTATTATATATTTCAGGCTAATTTTATGCTTCACTCCACCTCAAAAACCGAGTAATAATAATATAATATAACCTTTCCTTTTTAAGCTGATGGCTAAAGACCCTTAAAGTTTAATTTCCTTGATGATATATTCTCACAGTAACCACTACCCACTACTCTATTAGAAATGGGGATTCGTTCCTCTTTAAGGCTGAAGACAGATATTATCTTGGCACCTAGATAGCTATTTCTTTAACATTGCCCTGGGTGTAAGATACAAAGGGTATTAAACCATGACTGCCTTAAGGAAAGGTTCCACAATAGAGGTGGGTATCAAATAAAATCTACTGAATATCTATATAAATATATTTATATATATATATCTTTTTATATTTAAATTTTTTCACTAACTACTACTATTTTTACTATTTCATGAAGACTTATGTGTATTGTGTTCCACTCTTTCAACCTTTAAAAATTGGATTTATATATATTATTTTATTATCTATTATCTATCCTTTATTCCTTTTATTATCTTATTATTTTGTCCCTTAATATCTCCTTTTATCCTTTTTATTCTAAATAATTTATTATCTATTCTTTGTCTTTAAATATTTATCTTTATTATTTCCCGTTATTATTTATTACTTATTATTTCCTTTTATCATTTGTTATTGTTCTTTCTCTTGACATTTTGTTAATTGTTATTTCCTTTAAAATTTGTTAAATATTATTTATTCTTTTATTATTATCCTTTATTATCTCATTATCTATTACTTATCATTTATCCCTTATCCTTTATGACTTATCATTTATATCTTATCATATATTATTTATCCTATATTACTTATCCTCTGTTATGTCCTTCCTCAGTTCTTCTTTATCAATATATTTTACATTATTTATCATGTTATTTACTTATATTTTATTTTTATCTTTTCTTACTTTTCTATTATTTTTTATTATTATTATTATCCTTTATTATTAATTTTCTATCCTATATTAGTTATCCTTTATTATTATTCTTTATCGTTTATCCTCTATTATTCTTCTTTTATTATTCTTCCTGTATTATTTATCCTCTATTATTCCTCCTCTATTGTTTTATTCCTCTGTTATTTATTATTTATTTCTTACCATTTACCATATACTACTTAATTAAATTGTATTACTTATCATTTATTACTTATCATTATTACTTATCATTTATTACTTATCATATATTACTTATCATATATTACTTTCATATTTACTTATCATATATTCCCTTTATCACATATTTACTTATCATATATTCTTTATGCATATATTACTTATCATATATTCCTTATCTTCTATTATATCCTTTATCAATTCTTCTTTATCATTATTATTTTATTATTTTCATGTATTACTTTTCTTTTATTACTTTTATTATTATCTATTATTATTTGTCCTTGATTATTATTTATCCTTTATTATTTATCCTTTATTATTTATCCTTATTATTTATCTTTATTATTTTATCCTTTATTATTTACCTTTATTATTTATCCTTTATTATTTATCCTTTATTATTTATCCTTGTAGTATTTATCCTTTAGTATTATCCTTTAGTATTTATCCTTTAGTATTTATCCTTTAGTATTATCCTTTAGTATTTATCCTTTAGTATTATCCTTTAGTATTTATCCTTTAGTATTATCTTTTATTATTTATATAATATATTTCTTATCATGTATCATTTACTACTTACTTAAAAACAATTACAACAACCAAGGTTGAGTTCAAATAACAAAGGTGCAACTGGGTGTATTCTGGGAAAACCTAGAAAACTCCCCACACTCTGACTCCAAAGTCACTTTCTTAAATTCTTTATAAAGACCCGACACTCTTAGAAATGTGAAAAACTCTTTGTGTGCACTACACTGTTTTTTCTAACCCCCTGGACACACAACTTGGATACAACATACAGGTTGGGGTTACTTATCTTTGTGTTGGGGTGTATGCAAAATCTTGCAGCTCTGCCGGTTCTTTACAGAGAGGAAGTGAAAAGGTATCACTGAGGCCGTTTCTATGGCTACAGCATCGTCAGCTAATGAAATTGCACCTCACAATTTTCAAACATAAGAAAAACTCATAAATAAAACACAGTCATCAGGAGAAGCAAACAACACATATCACTTAACACTACAGTAAACCCAAACACGAGCGCTTTCGGCCTACATGGCCTCATCAGGTGCTGTACTGGGTGTGTACTGACTCTTTATTCAACAGGTTACATTATATACTATCTCTGGAGTCATGTACAAGGATATGGGTTGCTAATCCTGTCTTTGGCCCATGTATCCCTGGTCCCCTGTATTGTACTTTGGGGAACTAGGGATGGCCGCTTTTTGGGAGCCTATGTGCCCTCGATCTTCATGGGATACAGGTGGAAATAGGCCTGTTTATTTTCTTCTATCAGTTATACATATACAACATAATATCTATACATGTAGCTATCTATATATACATATATGTATACAACACATGTACATGTATCTGTACTCTACCCTTACGTAATCACCCTTGTCTGCAAGAAACAAAAAAAACCAAAAAGGACAACAGGAGCCCTTCTCCTGGGGGCTACTCTTGGTCAGGGTGGGAAAGTTAGGTTGATATTGGTTGCCCTGTCACAACTGTTGTTATTCGTGTTTTTTTTGCTTCTCCTAGGTTTAACTAGGGTGAGGGTTTGTGTTTCTTGTAGTAAGAATATTTTTTGTAAGTATTCAGATCCTGGGCCCTTTCCCAGTTATTCTTTCCAACCTTTATTGTATCAAAGAGGACGGGCATTCCCTGTGTTTTAAACTCATTCATAGAGGTGAACAAAGTGTAATATTATCCTTTGTTTTAATGTCACTCTCTATGCTTTCTTGTTGTGATGTTTATGAGTGTTTACAGTATTTATGAAAGGTTCATTTCCTCCTATATGTGATTGCATAGATAGTACCACATCTGAATTCTGCAGTATTTTTGGGAGGATTTGGTTTCTAGTGTATATGAGATCTATCTACATTATTTTCTAAAAACATGAAACCCCTCCACTCTTGCATATAAGTTCTAATGTGTGCTCCTAGGGGCACTGTCTATCCATATATATATGCATGTATACTCTTGTACTTGCACGTATGCATATCTCTATGTTCCAAGACTTAAAATACTGAATAATAAGTACACTTGTATATAGAGATTTGTATAGAAAAAACCTATAGTTTCTTAAATGTGATGTGCCCTTGTCTTATAGCTATGGGTGAGGCTTTAATATTACCTTATCTTTATTTTTTCATTATATGTTTTTCTTTTTCTATTATCAAAAACTCCATATACATACAGGCAAAGCACGAAAACCATAAAATATAATAAATTATGTAAAGAACAAAAGGGAAGCCTCAGAACAGAGATGAAAGAGGAGCTTCATTGTTCATAACTCCTATGGGTGGGGGTCGTCTGGGCCGAAGGAGGGGGGGGGGGGGGATGGAATTTTGTGCCGTGTTGCAACGTCCCCTCGTTCCTCTCTTTCGCTCTTGCGGTAGGAGGAGGGGGGGGGGGCAAACAGCGTCCCCTCGTTCCTCTCTTTCGTTCTTGTGGCTGTTCCCTTTCATCTCAATCTGTGGATGTTCCAAATATGTAGGTTTCCTTATACAAGCATGCATCTATATTTTCATTAACTGAAATATGCTAAGTTATATTTGTCCACCATTTGAGACTTTCTATTATTTTTTCATTATTTTCATATCATATTTCCAGAGAGATTGTATGTCCTTAGGAAACCTTGCCATTTTTATGAGGAATTTTTCAATTATATTTGTTCTTGCTTTATCTGCTAATGCCTTATACGAAAACGAGAGTTTGTTCAGTATTTCGTCCTATTCTCTCTCTTATAATTCCTTTAAATGTGATGTTTCTTTTAAAATAATGGTGAGAGTTTTATTCTTATTTGTTTTTCTTATATTCCTGTCTAGATCTTTTTCAAAAAACTCTCTTATATCTTTATACAGACAACTAGAAAAAAACTGACGACACGGAAAACATAGCTATAAACATAATATGAGAAAGAGGAGAGGAAGATGAAGGAGGAGCTTCTCTCTTCATAACTCCTGGGGGTGTAGCGTCCCCTCGTTCCTCTCTTACTCTCTTGCGGTAGGAAGGGGGGGGGGGGGAACAGCTTTGTCGCGTCCCCTCGTTCCTCTCCCTCGTTCTTGTGTCTGTTTCTCATTTTATTCTTCTATTGAGAGTGCTAATATATATATACATAATATATATATATATATTTACGTCTGGAATTATTTTATAGACTTACTTTAAGTCTTCTTACTATTTCCTCATATTATTTATTTTCCTGTTTCTTATCCCCTCTCTCTAATGAGAAATGCTTTTTGTTGTTCTTGTATCTCTAAGAAAACTATTTAAATGTTCAACTATTATTATTATTATTATCACACTATCAATATTCTTCTTATTGTTCTTGTATCTCTAAAAAACACTTAAAAATTTCCACTATTATTATTACTATTAATAATTATACTCTCAATATTCTTATTATTGTTATTCTTTTATTTTCTATTTTTACTCTTATGCTTTATATCTACACTCTAAAAAACCCACGAAAAGGGAACCAATAGTATATATATTATATATATACTATCAAGGAAGAAAAAATAAAATTTAAAAGGGGGAAGGAGAGATGGAGTAGCTTCACTGTTCATCACTCCAGGGGGTGTAGCGTCCCCTCGTTCCTCTCTTGCGGTGGGAGGGGGGGGGGAAGGAGCTTTGTAGCGTCCCCTCGTTCCTCTCTTTCGTTCTTGTGCCTGTTTTTCATCTTAATTCATTTATAATATTATGTCTGGAAATACTCTTTACACTTACTTTTGGTCTTCTTATTATTTCCTCATTTTTCTTATCTCCTTTAAAGAGAAATGCTTTTTGTTGTTCTTGTATCTCTAAGAAAGGCTCTTTAAAAAACTATAAACATTATATTATCATACTAAAAAAATATATCTCGAAATTATATTGTTAATATTATCATCATAAAAATATATAGAAAAAAATATAATAACAATACAATGACTATAAAATATTGTTATTATCATACAGAGATAAGAGCCATTATACTATTATTATCACATTGTTATTGTTATTATCAAAAAGGTTTATTGTATCTCTAGAAAACTTGCAAAATTTAACTGTAAATTTTTATTGTAAGAAAAAATTTATCTCAAAGCACAAAATATTGTTACTATCACTATCACACATATGGTTCTAAAAAATATTAAATTATCAATATTTTATAGGTCATATTAACAGTATTAATGTCACCAATATTTCATAGTGATATCAGCATCAATACTATTTTATTGTTATAATCCATAGTGCTATCAATATTACTAACCTGGAATATTATTATTAATATTAATAATAACATTGTTACCATTATTATATGATACTTCTCTTTTCATTTTGCTCCTTCTTTGTAGAAAGGGGGAGGAGGATGGGGAAGAGGAGGGGAGGCAGGAGGGACTGCGTCCTACCTATCCCTGTTCCTCATCTCCCCAAGGTGCCTCTCTTGGCTCCAACTATCTCCTGGGTTCCTCAGGTCCATTATCATCTGTGGATAAAAATAAATGGCAGGTCCCTTCCTCTTTCATTATGTATCCTCTGTTCAAAGGAGTAATGGTGAAGGGAACTCTGCTCTTATTAGTCTGTCTGCTATAGTTTTATCTTTCTTCCAGGCCAACATAGGGGGAGGGACCGTTCATCTTGTCTTCCCACGGCTGTCCTGTGCCTTCTCCTGTGCCCATTTCCAGAGTTGGTTGATAGCTCTGGCGAAGGGGCTTGCAATATTCTGTGAATAAAGCATAGGGAAGATTAATCTGTTTGATTCCTCCTTTTCTCTTTTGTTCAGTAGGTTATCTCTTGGTATTTTTGCCAGTCGTTCCATTGCCGTCCCAAGGATCCTTTCATTATATCCCCTTGCTCTAAAAAACTCTGTCATCTCTCTTAGAGCCTTTTCCAGGTTATCAGGGTCACTGACAATCCTCTTCACTCTGATCCCTTGGGAGAAGGGGAGGCTCTTCTTCAGGTTGGGGTGGTGGCTTGACTGGAAATGTAAATATTGATGAGTATTTGAAGGTTTATGGTACACTGTTGTTTGTAAAAAGCCTTCCTTGTCTATGTATACTAAAGTATCTAAAATGGTAATTTGTTTGTATCATACTCCATTGTAAACTTAAGATCCGGGTGGAACTGGTTCAATGCTCTGTAGTAATCTTGAGGTCTTCTTCTGTACCCTGAAACACTCCAAAAATGTCATCAATATATCTGTAAAACATTACTGGTGTTTTTCTATCTTCTTCCTTTTGGTTCAATGCTTACATGAACAAAAATCTCAGCCACTGCCACTGAAACTGAGGCTCCAATTGCAGTGCCTTTCAGTTGTTGATAGCACTCATTATCGAAGCTCAGCAGAGTCCCTGAAAGGATATGATCAATTCCTTCTTTAATTAGGTATGGGGGAGGGGCTGTTATATTATATAAATGTTTCAGCCTACCTTGTATGTAGCCAAAATTCTTCTCATAATAATTAGCTACTACCCAGGCTGCTTCTTCCTGTGGGATGGATGGGTATAGAGACACGATATCAAAAGAAAACAGATAGCAATCCCCTTCTAGTCTGGGGGTCTCTTTCAATTTCTTCAGGAAATGTGTTGTATCTTGTAGTCTCTCTGGAAGTAGCTCAAGCAGAGGAGAAAGGAAAGTGGTTAATAGTCTATCCACTGTCTAGTTGGGGCACAGCAGCCACTAAGTACCGGTCTCCTGGCCATGTTCCCATTTCCTCATCTATTTTTTTATGGGTTTTGGGGAGAATGTACCAATGGGGGATACTTGCTTTGTGGGCCAGTAGGGCATCCCTCTGTCCTGCCGAGAAACTCGACCTGTTTCCTGTTGGGGAATCTAAGTTGTAGAATCTTGTAATCAAGATCTTACTTTCTGCTTGTACTCTCTGCAGCTCCTCCTGTGGATTGAGTAGATGTTTATAAGTTTGTTTATCTCTTAATGTGCATGTCCCATGGCTCTATAGCTTCTGTTCTCAAAACACTAGGGCCCCATCTTTGTCAGCTTTCTTAATGACTATATCTGGATTCTTTTTAAGTTCATCTAGTGCTGTTATCTCATTCTTTGTTAGGTTAGGTCTTGTTTTCTTATTGCACACCTTTAAAACCATTGTTTCTATCTCTTTAACTTGGTCTCTTAACCCTGCAATTTTTTTACTTTGATATTATTCATCTTCATTCTAGGGAGTTGGGGGGGCCAGATTCACATTTTTCCTCTGAAATGGGGGGTCTGAACTGGAGTGAGGGATGCAGCAAATCTTGTGTTAATTTCATTTTCTAATTTTTCAAGGGAAGAGCTAGATTTATAGAAATAGGCCGTAGGAAGGAGGCCTGGGACAAAAGATCTGCCTTTGCTGAGGACTGATCTCTGTGAGAGGGTGAGGGGTACTTCTGATACTACCAACCTCCAACCCTGTTGCCCATTCTTTTCTCCTTTGCCACTGTCCTCCTCCTCTTATTTCTTGGCCCCATTGGGTGTTTCCTCTTTCTACCCCTACTTGAAACTCCTCTGGGGGAGCGTATCTCCATTGGTTCCTTTCTGTAGTATTTTCCTGTCCTATGTATCTGTTTCCTGCTCCTATTCTGTTCTGGGTTCTTTGGGTCCCCATTCTTTTGGTAAGTTTCCCTTTCCCCATACCTTCCCTGTAATTCCAATTGATCCCCATCTTCTTCTTGTAGTTCTCCTTGTACCACCAGTTTTTCCCATTGTCTCCCCTGTAATCGCCTCTGTAAGCCCAGTTGTTCCCGTTTTCTTTCCTGTACTGACCTATGTAACCCTTGTTTTCTCTCCTGTGATTCCCTCTGGTGTTTTTTCTGTTCCACACTTTCCTGTTCCCACCATTTCCTTCTCTGTCCATCGTTTCGTTCATATTCCCTTTTCCCAGCATTTTCCTCTGTTCTCCTGTGCCAAGGGTGTTTCTTTTGATGTGGGTGGGAGGGATAATGATGATGAGGAGGAGAAAACGTCTTGGGGAATTGTTGGGGAAAAGGCGAAGGGGAGGGGCTTCCAGGGCCGGGGGGGGGGGGTTTGTAGGGCGTGTAGGAGGGGGGTTCAGAGGGCGAGGGGGAGGGGGGTTCAAGGGGCGCGGGGGCGGGGGATTCATAGGGCGAGGGGGAGGGGGTACAGGGCGGGGGGGAGGAGGGGGGTTGACAGGGCGAGGGAGAGGGGGGTTCAGAACCCCAGGAGGAGGCATAGGATGGGGGGGAGGACGAAAAACCGCATTACTTGTCCTAATTTCTCTGTTTCCCTGAGTTTTTTTGTTCTTTCTTTTCGCTTGTTTTCCCTTCTTGTATTTCCATTCTTTGCCTGCTCTCTGAGAGCTTGCCATGTGTGTGGGCTACTTACACTTGTGTTTTCTTTGATTAGGTTTTCTATTCTGTCAACCACTTCCACTACTCTATCTATAATAGCATGACACGCCCCTATTCTATCTTCCTGAGCTGGGGGCAGGGCTGTGTCAAAAGAGGAGTCTCCAGGAAAGGACGTAGCAAGAACCGAAAGGCCACCTAACCTAGGGGATTCCTCTTTCCTGGGGGGATCTTCTGTCCTAGGGGGGTCATACTCCCGGGGTTGGGGGGTTCTTTGTGCTAGATCCCAACTGGGGGTGGGGTTAGGGGGGGGTTCCAAGGTGGGTTCTGTCCTTGGGGGGGTTCTAGGGAGGGGGTTCCTGTATTAAGCTCTTCTCTGGGGGGGGGAAACCCAAACCCTGGGGGGTATTTCTGAAGGGGGGGAAGGGGGGAGGGGGGGGTACTATCCTCCTGAGGAGGGGAGGGGGGGGTTTCCCCTTGGGAGGGGGGAGAGGGAAAAAGGGTGCCTGTTCTGTGGACTAGATATATGGGTTTCCTCCGGGTTGAGGCATATATTAATTAATTCTTTCTCCTCTTCACTCAGTTCGGATTCTTCTCGTATGTATCTCAAGAGTGGGGTTGACTCATCCATTATGAAGAACACCTCATCTGGAGGGGTTCTCTTTTTCATATTTTTTACAGCTCTCCTATATGCTCTGCTACAAATAGTCTTATAGATATCTGGGTATTTTTCCCTAATTTCAAACTTTAAGTTTATGATCTCGGCCCGCAAATGAATAGCTTCGGCCCTCAGGTTTGCTGCCACAAGGCCTTGCCATTGTCTTGCAGCTCCTGACCAGATCCTTTCTCCTAGTTCAACCAGCCATCTTGGGGGTAGAGCCTTGGTGGGGCTGGGAATATCAGAAACTATAACTTTGCAAACTCCTGTTGTCCCTCTGGCTTCACTGTTGTCACATAAATTTACGTATTCCAAGCATGTGGCTTCCTTTTTAAATAGGTTAGTCAAAATGTGAAATCTGTTAAGCTGTCTCTTTATCAAGTGTTACATGGGGCTCATTACTTATGCATATATCCTCGTATGGATCCTCAGGGTGTCCTACTTTATATGTATGCTCTGATAGCATGTGAAACAGGGGTGAAGCCTCTATTGATAAGTTCCCTTTCGACCATGCTTCAGGATGATTCCAACCCCCGGGTAAAGACTGTATTAAGTTTCTCTTTTTTTCTTCTGGCACTCCTTTTCTTGTGCTCATCCTTGGATCCTATTTTCCTTGGGAGGGGGTTCTATCTCTATTTCTCTAATTGGGCCACTTATTCCCGGAGAGCTTCTTCCCACTCTCTGTCAATCTCTTCCATATTTCCCTCTACTTCCCCTCGTGATTGTTTCCTAGTAGTCACCATACTACCTGCCAAGCCTTGTGTCTATTAACCACTGTGATCTTCTTTTCTTCCTATCCCCGACTATATGAAGTCTTTTTATTGTTTTCTAGTAATCACCATAACATCTGCCAAAGACTCGTATCTGTTCACCACTGTGATCCTCCTCTTCCTATCTACGACTATCTAGAAGCCTTTTTATTATAAACCGGTCTATATGTGAAGCTATGTGAGTCTCTTATTGTATCTGAGGGACACCTCTTATTATTTTAGTTTGGTATCCCAGATCAAATAAAACTATTATATATTTCAGGCTAATTCTTATGCTTCACTCCACCTCAAAAACCGAGTAATATATAATATAATATAACCTTCCTTTTTAAGCTGAGGCTAAAGACCCTTAAAAGGTTTTTAAATTTCCTTGATGATATATTCCTCACAGTAACCACTACCCACTACTCTATTAGAAATGGGGATTCGTTCCTCTTTAAGGCTGAAGACAGATATTATCTTGGCACCTAGATAGCTATTTCTTTAACATTGCCCTGGGTGTAAGATACAAAGGGTATTAAACCATGACTGCCTTAAGGAAAGGTTCCACAATAGAGGTGGGTATCAAATAAAATCTACTGAATATCTATATAAATATATTTATATATATATATCTTTTTATATTTAAATTTTCCACTAACTACTACTATTTTTTACTATTTCCATGAAGAACTTATGTGTATTGTGTTCCACTCTTTCAACCTTTAAAAATTTGGATTTATATATATTATTTATTATCTATTATCTATCCTTTATTCCTTTTATTATCTTATTATTTGTCCCTTAATATCTCCTTTTATCCTTTTTTATTCTAAATAATTTGTTAAATATTATTTATCTTTTATTATTAATCCTTTATTATCTCATTATCTATTACTTATCATTTATCCCTTATCCTTTATGACTTATCATTTATTACTTATCATATATTATTTATCCTATATTACTTATCCTCTGTTATGTCCTTCCTCAGTTCTTCTTTATCAATTATTATTTATTATTTATCATGTATTACTTATATTTTATTGTTTATCTTTTCTTACTTTTCTATTATTTTTTATTATTATTATTTATCCTTTATTATTAATTTTCTATCCTATATTAGTTATCCTTTATTATTATTCTTTATCGTTTATCCTCTATTATTCTTCTTTTATTATTCTTCCTGTATTATTTATCCTCTATTATTCCTCCTCTATTGTTTTATCTCTGTTATTTATTATTTATTTCTACCATTTACCATATACTACTTAATTAAAATTGTATTACTTATCATTTATTACTTATCATTTATTACTTATCATTATTACTTATCATATATTACTTATCATATATTCCTTATCTTCTATTTATCCTGTTATAATTCTTCTTTAATCAATTATTTATTTATTATTTTCATGTATTACTTTTCTTTTATTCCTTTATTATTTATCCTTATTATTTATCCTTTATTATTACTTTTTTTTCCTTTATTATTTATCCTTTATTATTATTTATCCTTTATATTTATTCTTTGTATTTATCCTTTCCTATTTATCCTTTACTATTTATTCTTTCTATTTATCCTTTAGTATTTATCCTTTAGTATTTATCCTTTAGTATTTATCCTTTAGTATTTATCTTTTATTATTTATATAATATATTTCTTATCATGTATCATTTACTACTTACTTAAAAACAAATTACAACAACCAAGGTTGAGTTCAAATAACAAAGGTGCAACTGGGTGTATTCTGGGAAAACCTAAGAAAACTCCCACACTCTGACTCCAAAGTCACTTTCTTAAATTCTTATAAAGACCCGACACTCTTAGAAATGTGAAAAACTCTTGTGTGCACTACACTGTTTTTTCTACCCCCTGGACACACAACTTGGATACAAACATACAGGTTGGGGTTACTTATCTTTGTGTTGGGGTGTATGCAAATCTTGCAGGCTCTGCCGGTTCTTTACAGAGAGGAAGTGACAAAGGTATCACTGAGGGCCGTTTCTATGGCTACAGCATCGTCCAGCTAATGAAATTGCACCTCACAATTTTCAAAACATAAGAAAAACTCATAAATAAAACACAGTCATCAGGAGAAGCAAACAACACATATCACTTAACACTACAGTAAACCCAAACACGAGCGCTTTCGGCCTACATGGCCTCATCAGGTGCTGTACTGGGTTTTGTACTGACTCTTTATTCAACAGGTTACATTATATACCTATCTCTGGAGTCATGTACAAGGGATATGGGGTTGCTATCCTGTCTTTGGCCCATGTATCCCTGGTCCCTGTATTGGTACTTTGGGGAACTAGGGATGGCCGCTTTTTTGGGAGCCTATGTGCCCTCGATCTTCATGGGATACAGGTGGAAAATAGGCCTGTTATTTTCTTCTATCAGTTATACATATACAACATAATATCTATACATGTAGCTATCTATATATACATATATGTATACAACACATGTACATGTATCTGTACTCTACCCTTACGTAATCACCCTTGTCTGCAAGAAACAAAAAAAACCAAAAAGGACAACAGGAGCCCTTCTCCTGGGGCTACTCTTGGTCAGGGTGGGAAAGTTAGGTTGATATTGGTTGCCCTGTCACAACTGTTGTATTCGTGTTTTTTTTGCTTCTCCTAGGTTTAACTAGGGTGAGGGTTTGTGTTTCTTGTAGTAAGAATATTTTTTGTAAGTATTCAGATCCTGGGCCCTTTCCCAGTTATTCTTTCCAACCTTTATTGTATCAAAGAGGACGGGCATTCCCTGTGTTTTAAACTCATTCATAGAGGTGAACAAAGTGTAATATTTTCCCCTTTGTTTTAATGTCACTCTCTATGCTTTCTTGTTGTGATGTTTATGAGTGTTTACAGTATTTATGAAAGGTTCATTTCCTCCTATATGTGATTGCATAGATAGTACCACATCTGAATTCTGCAGTATTTTTGGGAGGATTTGGTTTCTAGTGTATATGAGATCTATCTACATTATTTTCTAAAAACATGAAACCCCTCCACTCTTGCATAAAAGTTCTAATGTGTGCTCCTAGGGGCCGGTCTATTCATATAAAATATATACACATGAAAGAAAACAAGAAGCAAGAATATTTTAAAGTATTCATTATCTATATATCTCCCTATGCTGTAAATATATTAGGGCCTGTATACTTTGTACTTGCGTATGCATATCTCTATTTTTCCAAGACTTAAAATACGGGAATAATAAGACACTTGTAATAGAGATTTGTAAAAAAAAAAAAACCCTATAGTTTTTAAAATGTGATTGCCCTTTCCCTTATACCCATGGGGGAGGCTTAAATATTACCTTATCTTTATTTTTCATTTTGGTTTTCTTTTTTTTTTAATAAAAAAACCCTCCATATAAAAAAGGGCCCAAAGAAAAAAAACCCTAAAAAATAAAAAATTATGTAAAAAAAAAGGGAACCCTCAGAAAAGAGGAAAGAGGAGCTTCATTGTTCAAACTCCTATGGGGGGGGGTTTCGTCGGGGCCGAAGGAGGGGGGGGTGGGGGAATGGAATGGTGCCGTGGCAAAATCCCCTTTCCCCCTTTCGCTCTTGCGGAGTAGGAGGAGGGGGGGGGGGGAAACAGCGTCCCCTGTTCCTCTCTTCGTTTTGTGGTGTTCCCTTTTATCTCCAAACTGTGGTGTCCAAAATGTAGGTTTTCCTTAAAAGCCCTTTCATCTATATTTTTATTAACTGAAATATTGGGGAAGTTTTATTTGCAAAAATTTGAGGGCTTTCTATTTTTTTTTCATTATTTTCATCAATATTTCCCGAGAGATTGTATGTCCTTAGGGAAAATTTCCCTTTTTTTGGGAAATTTTTTAATTATTTTTTGTTCTTGCTTTTTCTGCTAAAGCCTTTATACGAAAACGAGAGTTTTTTCAGTATTTCGTCCTATTTCCTCTTATTAAATTTCCCTTTAAAGGGGATGTTTCTTTTAAAATAAAAGGGGAGAGTTTTTCTTATTTGTTTTTTTTTATATTCCGTCCCAGGGTCTTTTTTTTTAAAAAAACTCCTTCAACTTTATACAGACAAAATAGAAAAAAACTGCCGGGAAAGGAAAACATAGCATAAACAAAAATGAGAAAAAAGGGGAGGAAGAGAAGGGGGAGTTTTTCCTTTTATAACTCCTGGGGGTGTAGGTCCCCTCGTTCCTCTCTTAATCTTTGCGGTAGGAAGGGGGGGGGGGGAACAGCTTTTTCGCGTTCCCTCGTTTCCCCCTCCCTCGTTCTTGTGTCCGTTTCTCAAATTTTTTCTTCATTTAGAGTGGCCTTAAATATATATACATATATATATATAATATATTAAGTCTGGAATTTTTATAGGGCTTTCTTTTAAATCTTTTTAATATTTTCCCCATTATTATTTTTTTTCCTTTTTTTATCCCCTCTCTTAATGAGAAAAATGCTTTTTTTTTGTTCCCTTTTATCTCTAAAAAAATATTTAAATGTTAACTATTTAGTATTATTAAACCCCTATCAAATTCTTTTTATTGGGCTTGGATCCTAAAAACACTTAAAAATTTCCCCATATTATTAATTAATAATTTTTACTCTCAAAAATTTTTATTATTTTTTATTTTTTTTATTTTCTTTTTTTAAAAAAAACTCCTTATGCCTTTATTATAAACTCCCAAAAAACCCAAAGAAAAGGGAACCAAAAAATATATATATATAATAATACAAGGGGAAAAAAAAAAAAATAAAAAATTTAAAAAAAGGGGGGAAGGGGAGGGTTTTTTTGTAGCTTTACTGTCATCACTCCAGGGGGGGGGTAGGTCCCCCCGTTCCCCTCTTTGGGGGTGGGGGGGGGGGGGGGAAGGGGCCTTTTTTAGCGTTTCCCCCCGTTTTTCTTTCGTCTTGTGCGTTTTTTAAACTTAATTCATTTTTAATAAATTTTTTGGAAAACTCTTTACACTTACTTTTTGGGCCTTATTATTTCCTCATTTTTCTTTTCCCTTTTTTTTAAAAAGAAATGCTTTTTTTTTTTCTTTTATCTCTAAGAAAAGGGCCAAAAAAAAAAAAAAAACATTATTATTATAAAACAAAAAAAAAATCCGAAAATTTTTATTGGGTTTAAAATTATCAAAACATAAAAATATAGAAAAAAAAAATAAAAACAATACAAAGATATAAAAAATTGTTTTTTTATCATACAAGAGATAAGAGCCATTATTACTATTATTATCCACATTGTTATTGTTATTATCAAAAAAGGTTTTATTGTATCTCTAGAAAACTTGCAAAAATTTAACTGTAAATTTTTATTGTAAGAAAAAATATATCTCAAAGCACAAAAAATGTTACTATCACTATCACACATATGGTTCTAAAAAATATTAAATTATCAATATTTTATAGGTCATATTAACAGTATTAATGTCACCAATATTTCATAGTGATATCAGCATCAATACTATTTTATTGTTATAATCCATAGTGCTATCAATATTACTAACCTGGAATATTATTATTAATATTAATAATAACATTGTTACCATTATTATATGATACTTCTCTTTTCATTTTGCTCCTTCTTTGTAGAAAGGGGGAGGAGGATGGGGAAGAGGAGGGGAGGCAGGAGGGACTGCGTCCTACCTATCCCTGTTCCTCATCTCCCCAAGGTGCCTCTCTTGGCTCCAACTATCTCCTGGGTTCCTCAGGTCCATTATCATCTGTGGATAAAAATAAATGGCAGGTCCCTTCCTCTTTCATTATGTATCCTCTGTTCAAAGGAGTAATGGTGAAGGGAACTCTGCTCTTATTAGTCTGTCTGCTATAGTTTTATCTTTCTTCCAGGCCAACATAGGGGGAGGACCGTTCATCTTGTCTTCCCACGGCGTGTCCTGTGCCTTCTCCTGTGCCCATTTCCAGAGTTGGTTGATAGCTCTGCGAAGGGGGCTTGCAATATTCTGTGAATAAAGCATAGGGAAGATTAATCTGTTTGATTCCTCCTTTTCTCTTTTGTTCAGTAGGTTATCTCTTGGTATTTTTGCCAGTCTGTCCATTGCCGTCCCAAGGATCCTTTCATATATCCCCTTGCTCTAAAAAACTCTGTCATCTCTCTTAGAGCCTTTTCCAGGTTATCAGGGTCACTGACAATCCTCTTCACTCTGATCCCTTGGGAGAAGGGGAGGCTCTTCTTCAGGTTGGGGTGGTGGCTTGACTGGAAATGTAAATATTGATGAGTATTTGAAGGTTTATGGTACACTGTTGTTTGTAAAAAGCCTTCCTTGTCTATGTATACTAAAGTATCTAAAAATGGTAATTTGTTTGTATCATACTCCATTGTAAACTTAAGATCCGGGTGGAACTGGTTCAATGCTCTGTAGTAATCTTGAAGTCTTCTTCTGTACCCTGAAACACTCCAAAAATGTCATCAATATATCTGTAAAACATTACTGGTTGTTTTTCTATCTTCTTCCTTTTGGTTCAATGCTTACATGAACAAAAATCTCAGCCACTGCCACTGAAACTGAGGCTCCAATTGCAGTGCCTTTCAGTTGTTGATAGCACTCATTATCGAAGCTCAGCAGAGTCCCTGAAAGGATATGATCAATTCCTTCTTTAATTAGGTATGGGGGAGGGGCTGTTATATTATATAAATGTTTCAGCCTACCTTGTATGTAGCCAAAATTCTTCTCATAATAATTAGCTACTACCCAGGCTGCTTCTTCCTGTGGGATGGATGGGTATAGAGACACGATATCAAAAGAAAACAGATAGCAATCCCCTTCTAGTCTGGGGGTCTCTTTCAATTTCTTCAGGAAATGTGTTGTATCTTGTAGTCTCTCTGGAAGTAGCTCAAGCAGAGGAGAAGGAAAGTGGTTAATAGTCTATCCACTGGTCTAGTTGGGGCACAGCAGCCACTAAGTACCGGTCTCCCTGGCCATGTTCCCATTTCCTCATCTATTTTTTTATGGGTTTTGGGGAGAATGTACCAATGGGGGATACTTGCTTTGTGGGCCAGTAGGGCATCCCTCTGTCCTGCCGAGAAACTCGACCTGTTTCCTGTTGGGGAATCTAAGTTGTAGAATCTTGTAATCAAGATCTTACTTTCTGCTTGTACTCTCTGCAGCTCCTCCTGTGGATTGAGTAGATGTTTATAAGTTTGTTTATCTCTTACAATGTGCATGTCCCATGGCTCTATAGCTTTCTGTTCTCAAAACTACTAGGGCCCCATCTTTGTCAGCTTTCTTAATGACTATATCTGGATTCTTTTTAAGTTCATCTAGTGCTGTTATCTCATTCTTTGTTAGGTTAGGTCTTGTTTTCTTATTGCACACCTTTAAAACCATTGTTTCTATCTCTTTAACTTGGTCTCTTAACCCTGGCAATTTTTTACTTTGATATTTATTCATCTTCATTCTAGGGAGTTGGGGGGGCAGATTCACATTTTTCCTCTGAAATGGGGGGTCTGAACCTGGAGTGAGGGATGCAGCAAATCTTGTGTTAATTTCATTTTCTAATTTTTCAAGGGAAGAGGCTAGATTTATAGAAATAGGCCGTAGGGAAGGAGGGCCTGGGACAAAAGATCTGCCTTTGCTGAGGACTGATCTCTGTGAGAGGGTGAGGGGTACTTCTGATACTACCAACTCCAACCCTGTTGCCCATTCTTTTCTCTTTGCCACTGTCCTCCTCCTCTTATTTCTTGGCCCCATTGGGTGTTTCCTCTTTCTACCCCTACTTGAAACCTCCCTCTGGGGGGAGCGTATCTCCATTGGTTCCTTTCTGTAGTATTTTCCTGTCCTATGTATCTGTTTCCTGCTCCTATTCTGTTCTGGGTTCTTTGGGGTCCCCATTCCTTTTGGTAAGTTTCCCTTTCCCCATACCTTCCCCTGTAATTCCAATTGATCCCCATCTTCTTCTTGTAGTTCTCCTTGTACCACCAGTTTTTCCCATTGTCTCCCCTGTAATCGCCTCTGTAAGCCCAGTTGTTCCCGTTTTCTTTCCTGTACTGACCTATGTAACCCTTGTTTTCTCTCCTGTGATTCCCTCTGGTGTTTTTTCTGTTCCACACTTTCCTGTTCCCACCATTTCCTTCTCTGTCCATCGTTTCGTTCATATATTCCCTTTTCCCAGCATTTTCCTCTGTTCTCCTGTGCCAAGGGTGTTTCTTTTGATGTGGGTGGGAGGGATAATGATGATGAGGAGGAGAAAAACGTCTTGGGGAATTGTTGGGGAAAAGGCGAAGGGGAGGGGGCTTCCAGGGGCCGGGGGGAGGGGGGTTTGTAGGGCGTGTAGGAGGGGGGTTCAGAGGGCGAGGGGGAGGGGGGTTCAAGGGGCGCGGGGGAGGGGGATTCATAGGGCGAGGGGGAGGGGGTACAGGGCGGGGGGGAGGAGGGGGGTTGACAGGGCGAGGGAGAGGGGGGTTCAGAACCCCAGGAGGAGGCATAGGATGGGGGGGAGGACGAAAAACCGCATTACTTGTCCTAATTTCTCTGTTTCCCTGAGTTTTTTTGTTCTTTCTTTTCGCTTGTTTTCCCTTCTTGTTATTTCCATTCTTTGCCTGCTCTCTGAGAGCTTGCCATGTGTGTGGGCTACTTACACTTGTGTTTTCTTTGATTAGGTTTTCTATTCTGTCAACCACTTCCACTACTCTATCTATAATAGCATGACACGCCCCTATTCTATCTTCCTGAGCTGGGGGCAGGGCTGTGTCAAAAGAGGAGTCTCCAGGAAAGGACGTAGCAAGAACCGAAAGGCCACCTAACTAGGGGATTCCTCTTTCCTGGGGGATCTTCTGTCCTAGGGGGTCATACTCCCGGGGTTGGGGGGTTTCTTTGTGCTAGATCCCAACTGGGGTGGGGTTAGGGGGGGTTCCAAGGTGGGTTCTGTCCTTGGGGGGGTTCTAGGGAGGGGGTTCCTGTATTAAGCTCTTCTCTGGGGGGGGGAAACCCAAACCCTGGGGGGTATTTCTGAAGGGGGGGGAAGGGGGGAGGGAGGGGGTACTATCCTCCTGAGGAGGGGAGGGGGGGGTTTCCCCTTGGGAGGGGGGAGGAGGGAAAAAGGGTGCCTGGTTCTGTGGACTAGATATATGGGTTTCCTCCGGGTTGAGGCATATATTAATTAATTCTTTCTCCTCTTCACTCAGTTCGGATTCTTCTCGTATGTATCTCAAGAGTGGGGTTGACTCATCCATTATGAAGAACACCTCATCTGGAGGGGTTCTCTTTTTCATATTTTTTACAGCTCTCCTATATGCTCTGCTACAAATAGTCTTATAGATATCTGGGTATTTTTCCCTAATTTCAAACTTTAAGTTTATGATCTCGGCCCGCAAATGAATAGCTTCGGCCCTCAGGTTTGCTGCCACAAGGCCTTGCCATTGTCTTGCAGCTCCTGACCAGATCCTTTCTCCTAGTTCAACCAGCCATCTTGGGGGTAGAGCCTTGGTGGGGCTGGGAATATCAGAAACTATAACTTTGCAAACTCCTGTTGTCCCTCTGGCTTCACTGTTGTCACATAAATTTACGTATTCCAAGCATGTGGCTTCCTTTTTAAATAGGTTAGTCAAAATGTGAAATTCTGTTAAGCTTGTCTCTTTATCAAGTGTTACATGGGGCTCATTACTTATGCATATATCCTCGTATGGATCCTCAGGGTGTCCTACTTTATATGTATGCTCTGATAGCATGTGAAACAGGGGTGAAGCCTCTATTGATAAGTTCCCTTTCGACCATGCTTCAGGATGATTCCAACCCCCGGGTAAAGACTGTATTAAGTTTCTCTTTTTTTCTTCTGGCACTCCTTTTCTTGTGCTCATCCTTGGATCCCTATTTTCCTTGGGAGGGGGTTCTATCTCTATTTCTCTAATTGGGCCACTTATTCCCGGGAGAGCTTCTTCCCACTCTCTGTCAATCTCTTCCATATTTCCCTCTACTTCCCCTCGTGATTGTTTCCTAGTAGTCACCATACTACCTGCCAAGCCTTGTTTTAAATTAACCACTGTGATTTCTTTTTCTTCCTATCCCGGACTTATGAAGTCTTTTATTGTTTGTAGTAATCACCAAAACATCTGCCAAAGAACTGTATCTGTTCACCACTGTGATCCTCTTTCTATCTACGACTATCTAGAACCCTTTTATTATAAACCGGTCTATAGTGAAGCTATGTGAGTCTCTTATTGTATCTGAGGGAACCTCTTATTATTTAGTTGGTATCCCAGATCCAATAAAACTATTATATATTCAGGCTAATTCTTATGCTTCACTCCACCTCAAAAAACCGAGTAATATATAATATAATATAACCTTACCTTTTTAAGCTGATGGCTAAAGACCCTTAAAAGGTTTTAAATTTCCTTGATGATATATTTCCCCACAGTAACCACTACCCAATACTCTATTAGAAATGGGGATTCGTCCTCTTAAGGGTGAAGACAGATATTATCTTTGGGACCTAGATAGCTATTCTTTAACATTGCCCTGGGTGTAAGATACAAAGGGATTAAACCCTGACTGCCTTAAGGAAAGGTTCCACATAGAGGTGGGTATCAAAAAAAATTACTGAAAAATTAAAAAAATATTTATATATATATATTTTTTTATATTTAAAAAATTTTCCCACTAACAAAAAAATTTTTTTTTATTTTTCCGGGAAGAATTATGTGTATTGTGCCACTTTTTCCCCCCCTTTTAAAAATTTTGGGAATTTATAAAATTTTTTATTTTTCTATTATCTACCTTTTTTTCCTTTTTTTTTATTTATTTTGTCCCTTAAATCCCCTTTTTTACCCTTTTTTATTCTAAATAATTTTTTAAAATTTCTTTGTTTAAAATTTTTACCCTTTATTTTTTCCCTTATTTTTTTAATTATTTTTTCCTTTTTATCATTTGTTTAATTTTTTTATTTTGTTTCATTTGAATTTTTTTCCCTTTAAAAATTTAAAAAATTTATTTATCTTTTATATTAACCTTTTTATTATTTCAATCTTTTAATTATCATTTACCCCTTTAAACCTTTAAAATTTCATTATTATTTAAATATATTATTTTTTTATTACTTACCCCGGTTATGCCTTCCTCAGTCTTTTTATCAATTTTTATTTTTTTTTATATTTAATATTTATATTTTATTGTTTATTTTTTATTTCATTATTTTATTTTTATTTTTTATCCTTTTTTAATAATTTTTATCCTATATTATTTAATTTTTTAATTTTAGCTTAATTTTTATCCTTAAATTTTCTTTTAATTTTTCCTGTTTTATTTATCCTTATATTCCCCTTTGTTTTTATCCTCTGTTATTTAATTATTTATTTTTTCCCATTTCCCATAACAAATTAATTTTTAAAATTTGTTACTTACATTTTTTTAAATTAATAATTTAAATTATATTTAAACATCAATTTTAAATTATAAAAATTTATTTATCATATGTTACTTTTTCAATATTACCTAACATATTACTTATCAAATTTTAATTATAATTTTAACTTATAAAATTTCCTTATCTTCAATTATATCTTTACAATTCTTTTTAAAATTTTTATTTATTATTTTTTCAGGTATATTTTTCTTTTTAACTTTTATTTATCATTATTTTTGCCCCTGATTATTTTTAATCCTTTTTTATTATCCTTTATTATTTACCCCTTTTTATTTTACCTTTTTCTTTTTTACCCTTTATTATTATTTCCTTTATTTTTTATCCTTAATTTATCCTTATTTTATTTTTTATTTTTTCCCCTTTTTTTTTTTAAATTTTTATTTTTTCCCCCTTTATTTTTTAAATTCCTTTTATTTACCTTTATTATTTTATCCTTTATTTATTTATTTTTGTTTTTTTCCTTTCCCTTTTTTACCCTTTTAATTTATTCTTTTATTTACCCCTTTAGTTTTTATCCTTAGAAATTTACCCTTTAAATTTTTACCCTTTTTGTATTTACCCTTTTACTATCCTTTAGTTTTTACCCTTTAGTTTTTATCCTTTAGTTTTTACCCCTTTAAATTTACCCCTTGGGGTATTTATTTTTTTAGATTTATATAAATTTCTTATCGGTTCCTTTTACTACTTACTTAAAAAAAAAATTTAAAAACAAAAAGGGTTTGGAGTTCAAAAAAACAAAGGTGAAAAATGGGTGTTTTTCCCGGGGAAAATTTTAAAAAAAACTCCCAACCTGACTAAAAAGTCATTTCCCCTTAAACCCCTTTAAAAAAGACCGAAAAATCTTAGAAATGTAAAAACTCTTGGGGGCCCACTACACTTTTTTCTAACCCCGGACAAACAAGGGGGAAAAAAAACCCATACAGGTTGGGGTTATTTATTTTTGGGGGTTTTGGGGGTTGTATGAAAATTTGCAGGTCGGGGTTTTTTACGGGAGGGGAAAAAGGGGAAAAAAGGTATAAATGGGGGCCGTTTTCGGGCCCTTACAGAAATCGTCCAGCAAATAAAAATTCCCACCTCAAAATTTTTCAAAACAAAAGGAAAAAATCAAAAAATAAAAAACCAGTCTTTTTTCCCAGGAGAAGAAAACAACAATATAAACTTAACACTACATTTAAACCCAAACAGGGACGCTTTCGGCTACAGGGGTTTTCATCAGGTGCTGTACTGGGTGTGTACTGACTCTTTATTCAACAGGTTACATTATATACCTATCTCTGGAGTCATGTACAAGGGATATGGGTTGCTAATCCTGTCTTTGGCCCATGTATCCCTGGTCCCCTGTATTGGTACTTTGGGGAACTAGGGATGGCCGCTTTTTTGGGAGCCTATGTGCCCTCGATCTTCATGGGATACAGGTGGAAAATAGGCCTGTTATTTTCTTCTATCAGTTATACATATACAACATAATATCTATACATGTAGCTATCTATATATACATATATGTATACAACACATGTACATGTATCTGTACTCTACCCTTACGTAATCACCCTTGTCTGCAAGAAACAAAAAAAACCAAAAAGGACAACAGGAGCCCTTCTCCTGGGGGCTACTCTTGGTCAGGGTGGGAAAGTTAGGTTGATATTGGTTGCCCTGTCACAACTGTTGTTATTCGTGTTTTTTTTGCTTCTCCTAGGTTTAACTAGGGTGAGGGTTTGTGTTTCTTGTAGTAAGAATATTTTTTGTAAGTATTCAGATCCTGGGCCCTTTCCCAGTTATTCTTTCCAACCTTTATTGTATCAAAGAGGACGGGCATTCCCTGTGTTTTAAACTCATTCATAGAGGTGAACAAAGTGTAATATTATCCTTTGTTTTAATGTCACTCTCTATGCTTTCTTGTTGTGATGTTTATGAGTGTTTACAGTATTTATGAAAGGTTCATTTCCTCCTATATGTGATTGCATAGATAGTACCACATCTGAATTCTGCAGTATTTTTGGGAGGATTTGGTTTCTAGTGTATATGAGATCTATCTACATTATTTTCTAAAAACATGAAACCCCTCCACTCTTGCATATAAGTTCTAATGTGTGCTCCTAGGGGCACTGTCTATTCATATATATATATACACATGAAAGATACATAAGCATGCAAGAAGTATGTAAAGCTATTCATATATCTATATATCTCCCTATGCATGTATCCATATATATATGCCTGTATACTCTTGTACTTGCACGTATGCATATCTCTATGTTCCAAGACTTAAAATACTGAATAATAAGTACACTTGTATATAGAGATTTGTATAGAAAAAAACCTATAGTTTCTTAAATGTGATGTGCCCTTGTCTTATAGCTATGGGTGAGGCTTTAATATTACCTTATCTTTATTTTTCATTATATGTTTTTCTTTTTCTATTATCAAAAAACTCCATATACATACAGGCAAAGCACGAAAACCATAAAAAATAATAAATTATGTAAAGAACAAAAGGGAAGCCTCAGAACAGAGATGAAAGAGGAGCTTCATTGTTCATAACTCCTATGGGTGGGGGTCGTCTGGGCCGAAGGAGGGGGGGGTGGGGGAATGGAATGTGTGCCGTGTGCAACGTCCCCTCGTTCCTCTCTTTCGCTCTTGCGGTAGGAGGAGGGGGGGGGGGGAAACAGCGTCCCCTCGTTCCTCTCTTTCGTTCTTGTGGCTGTTCCCTTTCATCTCAATCTGTGGATGTTCCAAATATGTAGGTTTCCTTATACAAGCATGCATCTATATTTTCATTAACTGAAATATGCTAAGTTATATTTGTCCACCATTTGAGACTTTCTTATTATTTTTCATTATTTTCATATCATATTTCCAGAGAGATTGTATGTCCTTAGGAAACCTTGCCATTTTTATGAGGAATTTTTCAATTATTATTTGTTCTTGCTTTATCTGCTAATGCCTTTATACGAAAACGAGAGTTTGTTCAGTATTTCGTCCTATTCTCTCTCTTATAATTCCTTTAAATGTGATGTTTCTTTTAAAATAATGGTGAGAGTTTATTCTTATTTTGTTTTTCTTTATATTCCTGTCTAGATCTTTTATTCAAAAAACTCTCTTATATCTTTATACAGACAACATAGAAAAAAACTGACGACACGGAAAACATAGCTATAAACATAATATGAGAAAGAGGAGAGGAAGATGAAGGAGGAGCTTCTCTCTTCATAACTCCTGGGGGTGTAGCGTCCCCTCGTTCCTCTCTTACTCTCTTGCGGTAGGAAGGGGGGGGGGGGAACAGCTTTGTCGCGTCCCCTCGTTCCTCTCCCTCGTTCTTGTGTCTGTTTCTCATTTTATTCTTCTATTGAGAGTGCTTAATATATATATACATATATATATATATATATATTACGTCTGGAATTATTTTATAGACTTACTTTAAGTCTTCTTACTATTTCCTCATTATTATTTATTTTCCTTTTTCTTATCCCCTCTCTCTAATGAGAAATGCTTTTTGTTGTTCTTGTATCTCTAAGAAAACTATTTAAATGTTCAACTATTATTATTATTATTATCACACTATCAATATTCTTCTTATTGTTCTTGTATCTCTAAAAAACACTTAAAAATTTCCACTATTATTATTACTATTAATAATTATACTCTCAATATTCTTATTATTGTTATTCTTTTATTTTCTATTTTTAGAAAACTCCTTATGCCTTTATATCTACACTCTAAAAAACCCACGAAAAGGGAACCAAAGTATATATATATATATATACTATCAAGGAAGAAAAAATAAAATTTAAAAGGGGGAAGGAGAGGTGGAGTAGCTTCACTGTTCATCACTCCAGGGGGTGTAGCGTCCCCTCGTTCCTCTCTTGCGGTGGGAGGGGGGGGGGAAGGAGCTTTGTAGCGTCCCCTCGTTCCTCTCTTTCGTTCTTGTGCCTGTTTTTCATCTTAATTCATTTATAATATTATGTCTGGAAATACTCTTTACACTTACTTTTGGTCTTCTTATTATTTCCTCATTTTTCTTATCTCCTTTAAAGAGAAATGCTTTTTGTTGTTCTTGTATCTCTAAGAAAGGCTCTTTAAAAAACTATAAACATTATTATTATCATACTAAAAAAATATATCTCGAAATTATTATTGTTAATATTATCAATCATAAAAATATATAGAAAAAAATATAATAACAATACAATGACTATAAAATATTGTTATTATCATACAAGAGATAAGAGCCATTATTACTATTATTATCCACATTGTTATTGTTATTATCAAAAAAGGTTTTATTGTATCTCTAGAAAACTTGCAAAAATTTAACTGTAAATTTTTATTGTAAGAAAAAATATATCTCAAAGCACAAAAAATGTTACTATCACTATCACACATATGGTTCTAAAAAATATTAAATTATCAATATTTTATAGGTCATATTAACAGTATTAATGTCACCAATTTTTCATAGTGATATCAGCATCAATACTATTTTATTGTTATAATCCATAGTGCTATCAATATTACTACCTGGAATATTATTATTAATATTAATAATAACATTGTTACCATTATTATATGATACTTCTCTTTTCATTTTGCTCCTTCTTTGTAGAAAGGGGGAGGAGGATGGGGAAGAGGAGGGGAGGCAGGAGGGACTGCGTCCTACCTATCCCTGTTCCTCATCTCCCCAAGGTGCCTCTCTTGGCTCCAACTATCTCCTGGGTTCCTCAGGTCCATTATCATCTGTGGATAAAAATAAATGGCAGGTCCCTTCCTCTTTCATTATGTATCCTCTGTTCAAAGGAGTAATGGTGAAGGGAACTCTGCTCTTATTAGTCTGTCTGCTATAGTTTTATCTTTCTTCCAGGCCAACATAGGGGGAGGACCGTTCATCTTGTCTTCCCACGGCGTGTCCTGTGCCTTCTCCTGTGCCCATTTCCAGAGTTGGTTGATAGCTCTGCGAAGGGGGCTTGCAATATTCTGTGAATAAAGCATAGGGAAGATTAATCTGTTTGATTCCTCCTTTTCTCTTTTGTTCAGTAGGTTATCTCTTGGTATTTTTGCCAGTCTGTCCATTGCCGTCCCAAGGATCCTTTCATTATATCCCCTTGCTCTAAAAAACTCTGTCATCTCTCTTAGAGCCTTTTCCAGGTTATCAGGGTCACTGACAATCCTCTTCACTCTGATCCCTTGGGAGAAGGGGAGGCTCTTCTTCAGGTTGGGGTGGTGGCTTGACTGGAAATGTAAATATTGATGAGTATTTGAAGGTTTATGGTACACTGTTGTTTGTAAAAAGCCTTCCTTGTCTATGTATACTAAAGTATCTAAAAATGGTAATTTGTTTGTATCATACTCCATTGTAAACTTAAGATCCGGGTGGAACTGGTTCAATGCTCTGTAGTAATCTTGAAGGTCTTCTTCTGTACCCTGAAACACTCCAAAAATGTCATCAATATATCTGTAAAACATTACTGGTTGTTTTTCTATCTTCTTCCTTTTTGGTTCAATGCTTACATGAACAAAAATCTCAGCCACTGCCACTGAAACTGAGGCTCCAATTGCAGTGCCTTTCAGTTGTTGATAGCACTCATTATCGAAGCTCAGCAGAGTCCCTGAAAGGATATGATCAATTCCTTCTTTAATTAGGTATGGGGGAGGGGCTGTTATATTATATAAATGTTTCAGCCTACCTTGTATGTAGCCAAAATTCTTCTCATAATAATTAGCTACTACCCAGGCTGCTTCTTCCTGTGGGATGGATGGGTATAGAGACACGATATCAAAAGAAAACAGATAGCAATCCCCTTCTAGTCTGGGGGTCTCTTTCAATTTCTTCAGGAAATGTGTTGTATCTTGTAGTCTCTCTGGAAGTAGCTCAAGCAGAGGAGAAAGGAAAGTGGTTAATAGTCTATCCACTGGTCTAGTTGGGGCACAGCAGCCACTAAGTACCGGTCTCCCTGGCCATGTTCCCATTTCCTCATCTATTTTTTTATGGGTTTTGGGGAGAATGTACCAATGGGGGATACTTGCTTTGTGGGCCAGTAGGGCATCCCTCTGTCCTGCCGAGAAACTCGACCTGTTTCCTGTTGGGGAATCTAAGTTGTAGAATCTTGTAATCAAGATCTTACTTTCTGCTTGTACTCTCTGCAGCTCCTCCTGTGGATTGAGTAGATGTTTATAAGTTTGTTTATCTCTTAAATGTGCATGTCCCATGGCTCTATAGCTTTCTGTTCTCAAAACTACTAGGGCCCCATCTTTGTCAGCTTTCTTAATGACTATATCTGGATTCTTTTTAAGTTCATCTAGTGCTGTTATCTCATTCTTTGTTAGGTTAGGTCTTGTTTTCTTATTGCACACCTTTAAAACCATTGTTTCTATCTCTTTAACTTGGTCTCTTAACCCTGGCAATTTTTTACTTTGATATTTATTCATCTTCATTCTAGGGAGTTGGGGGGCAGATTCACATTTTCCTCTGAAATGGGGGGTCTGAACTGGAGTGAGGGATGCAGCAAATCTTGTGTTAATTTCATTTTCTAATTTTTTCAAGGGAAGAGGCTAGATTTATAGAAATAGGCCGTAGGGAAGGAGGGCCTGGGACAAAAGATCTGCCTTTGCTGAGGACTGATCTCTGTGAGAGGGTGAGGGGTACTTCTGATACTACCAACTCCAACCCTGTTGCCCATTCTTTTCTCTTTGCCACTGTCCTCCTCCTCTTATTTCTTGGCCCCATTGGGTGTTTCCTCTTTCTACCCCTACTTGAAACCTCCCTCTGGGGGGAGCGTATCTCCATTGGTTCCTTTCTGTAGTATTTTCCTGTCCTATGTATCTGTTTCCTGCTCCTATTCTGTTCTGGGTTCTTTGGGGTCCCCATTCCTTTTGGTAAGTTTCCCTTTCCCCATACCTTCCCCTGTAATTCCAATTGATCCCCATCTTCTTCTTGTAGTTCTCCTTGTACCACCAGTTTTTCCCATTGTCTCCCCTGTAATCGCCTCTGTAAGCCCAGTTGTTCCCGTTTTCTTTCCTGTACTGACCTATGTAACCCTTGTTTTCTCTCCTGTGATTCCCTCTGGTGTTTTTTCTGTTCCACACTTTCCTGTTCCCACCATTTCCTTCTCTGTCCATCGTTTCGTTCATATATTCCCTTTTCCCAGCATTTTCCTCTGTTCTCCTGTGCCAAGGGTGTTTCTTTTGATGTGGGTGGGAGGGATAATGATGATGAGGAGGAGAAAAACGTCTTGGGGAATTGTTGGGGAAAAGGCGAAGGGGAGGGGGCTTCCAGGGGCCGGGGGGAGGGGGGTTTGTAGGGCGTGTAGGAGGGGGGTTCAGAGGGCGAGGGGGAGGGGGGTTCAAGGGGCGCGGGGGAGGGGGATTTAGGGCGAGGGGGGGGCGGGGGGGGGAGGAGGGGGGTTGACAGGGCGAGGGAGAGGGGGGTTCAGAACCCCAGGAGGAGGCATAGGATGGGGGGGAGGACGAAAAACCGCATTACTTGTCCTAATTTCTCTGTTTCCTGAGTTTTTTTTGTTCTTTCTTTTCGCTTGTTTTCCCTTCTTGTATTTCCATTCTTTGCCTGCTCTCTGAGAGCTTGCCATGTGTGTGGGCTACTTACACTTGTGTTTTTCTTTGATTAGGTTTTCTATTCTGTCAACCACTTCCACTACTCTATCTATAATAGCATGACACGCCCCTATTCTATCTTCCTGAGCTGGGGGCAGGGCTGTGTCAAAAGAGGAGTCTCCAGGAAAGGACGTAGCAAGAACCGAAAGGCCACCTAACCTAGGGGATTCCTCTTTCCTGGGGGGATCTTCTGTCCTAGGGGGGTCATACTCCCGGGGTTGGGGGGTTCTTTGTGCTAGATCCCAACTGGGGGTGGGGTTAGGGGGGGGTTCCAAGGTGGGTTCTGTCCTTGGGGGGGTTCTAGGGAGGGGGGTTCCTGTATTAAGCTCTTCTCTGGGGGGGGGGAAACCCAAACCCTGGGGGGTATTTCTGAAGGGGGGGGAAGGGGGGAGGGAGGGGGTACTATCCTCCTGAGGAGGGGAGGGGGGGGTTTCCCCTTGGGAGGGGGGAGGAGGGAAAAAGGGTGCCTGGTTCTGTGGACTAGATATATGGGTTTCCTCCGGGTTGAGGCATATATTAATTAATTCTTTCTCCTCTTCACTCAGTTCGGATTCTTCTCGTATGTATCTCAAGAGTGGGGTTGACTCATCCATTATGAAGAACACCTCATCTGGAGGGGTTCTCTTTTTCATATTTTTTACAGCTCTCCTATATGCTCTGCTACAAATAGTCTTATAGATATCTGGGTATTTTTCCCTAATTTCAAACTTTAAGTTTATGATCTCGGCCCGCAAATGAATAGCTTCGGCCCTCAGGTTTGCTGCCACAAGGCCTTGCCATTGTCTTGCAGCTCCTGACCAGATCCTTTCTCCTAGTTCAACCAGCCATCTTGGGGGTAGAGCCTTGGTGGGGCTGGGAATATCAGAAACTATAACTTTGCAAACTCCTGTTGTCCCTCTGGCTTCACTGTTGTCACATAAATTTACGTATTCCAAGCATGTGGCTTCCTTTTTAAATAGGTTAGTCAAAATGTGAAATTCTGTTAAGCTTGTCTCTTTATCAAGTGTTACATGGGGCTCATTACTTATGCATATATCCTCGTATGGATCCTCAGGGTGTCCTACTTTATATGTATGCTCTGATAGCATGTGAAACAGGGGTGAAGCCTCTATTGATAAGTTCCCTTTCGACCATGCTTCAGGATGATTCCAACCCCCGGGTAAAGACTGTATTAAGTTTCTCTTTTTTTCTTCTGGCACTCCTTTTCTTGTGCTCATCCTTGGATCCCTATTTTCCTTGGGAGGGGGTTCTATCTCTATTTCTCTAATTGGGCCACTTATTCCCGGGAGAGCTTCTTCCCACTCTCTGTCAATCTCTTCCATATTTCCCTCTACTTCCCCTCGTGATTGTTTCCTAGTAGTCACCATACTACCTGCCAAGCCTTGTGTCTATTAACCACTGTGATCTTCTTTTTCTTCCTATCCCCGACTATATGAAGTCTTTTATTGTTTGCTAGTAATCACCATAACATCTGCCAAAGACTCGTATCTGTTCACCACTGTGATCCTCCTCTTCCTATCTACGACTATCTAGAAGCCTTTTTATTATAAACCGGTCTATATGTGAAGCTATGTGAGTCTCTTATTGTATCTGAGGGACACCTCTTATTATTTTAGTTTGGTATCCCAGATCAAATAAAACTATTATATATTTCAGGCTAATTCTTATGCTTCACTCCACCTCAAAAACCGAGTAATATATAATATAATATAACCTTTCCTTTTTAAGCTGATGGCTAAAGACCCTTAAAAGGTTTTTAAATTTCCTTGATGATATATTCCTCACAGTAACCACTACCCACTACTCTATTAGAAATGGGGATTCGTTCCTCTTTAAGGCTGAAGACAGATATTATCTTGGCACCTAGATAGCTATTTCTTTAACATTGCCCTGGGTGTAAGATACAAAGGGTATTAAACCATGACTGCCTTAAGGAAAGGTTCCACAATAGAGGTGGGTATCAAATAAAATCTACTGAATATCTATATAAATATATTTATATATATATATCTTTTTATATTTAAATTTTCCACTAACTACTACTATTTTTTACTATTTCCATGAAGAACTTATGTGTATTGTGTTCCACTCTTTCAACCTTTAAAAATTTGGATTATATATATATTTATTATCTATTATCTATCCTTTATTCCTTTTATTATCTTATTATTTGTCCCTTAATATCTCCTTTTATCCTTTTTATTCTAAATAATTTATTAACTATTCTTTGTCTTTAAATATTTATCTTTATTATTTCCCGTTATTATTTATTACTTATTATTTCCTTTTATCATTTGTTAATTGTTCTTTCTCTTGATCATTTGTTAATTGTTATTTCCTTTAAAAATTTGTTAAATATTATTTATCTTTTATTATTAATCCTTTATTATCTCATTATCTATTACTTATCATTTATCCCTTATCCTTTATGACTTATCATTTATTACTTATCATATATTATTTATCCTATATTACTTATCCTCTGTTATGTCCTTCCTCAGTTCTTCTTTATCAATTATTATTTATTATTTATCATGTATTACTTATATTTTATTGTTTATCTTTTCTTACTTTTCTATTATTTTTTATTATTATTATTTATCCTTTATTATTAATTTTCTATCCTATATTAGTTATTTATTATTATTCTTATGTTTATCCTCTATTATTCTTCTTTTATTATTCTTCCTGTATTATTTATCCTCTATTATTCCTCCTCTATTGTTTTATCCTCTGTTATTTATTATTTATTTCTTACCATTTACCATATACTACTTAATTAAAATTGTATTACTTATCATATATTACCTATCACATATTACTTATCATATATTACTTATCATATATTACTTATCATATATTCCTTATCTTCTATTATATCCTTTATCAATTCTTCTTTATCAATTATTATTTATTATTTGTCATGTATTACTTTTCTTTTATTACTTTTATTATTATCTATTATTATTTGTCCTTGATTATTATTTATCCTTTATTATTTATCCTTTATTATTTATCCTTTATTATTTATCCTTTATTATTTATCCTTTATTATTATTTATCCTTTAGTATTTATCCTTTAGTATTTATCCTTTAGTATTTATCCTTTAGTATTTATCCTTTAGTATTTATCCTTTAGTATTTATCCTTTAGTATTTATCCTTTAGTATTTATCCTTTAGTATTTATCCTTTAGTATTTATCCTTTAGTATTTATCTTTTATTATTTATATAATATATTTCTTATCATGTATCATTTACTACTTACTTAAAAACAAATTACAACAACCAAGGTTGAGTTCAAATAACAAAGGTGCAACTGGGTGTATTCTGGGAAAACCTAAGAAAACTCCCACACTCTGACTCCAAAGTCACTTTCTTAAATTCTTATAAAGACCCGACACTCTTAGAAATGTGAAAAACTCTTTGTGTGCACTACACTGTTTTTTCTAACCCCCTGGACACACAACTTGGATACAAACATACAGGTTGGGGTTACTTATCTTTGTGTTGGGGTGTATGCAAATCTTGCAGGCTCTGCCGGTTCTTTACAGAGAGGAAGTGACAAAGGTATCACTGAGGGCCGTTTCTATGGCTACAGCATCGTCCAGCTAATGAAATTGCACCTCACAATTTTCAAAACATAAGAAAAACTCATAAATAAAACACAGTCATCAGGAGAAGCAAACAACACATATCACTTAACACTACAGTAAACCCAAACACGAGCGCTTTCGGCCTACATGGCCTCATCAGGTGCTGTACTGGGTGTGTACTGACTCTTTATTCAACAGGTTACATTATATACCTATCTCTGGAGTCATGTACAAGGGATATGGGTTGCTAATCCTGTCTTTGGCCCATGTATCCCTGGTCCCCTGTATTGGTACTTTGGGGAACTAGGGATGGCCGCTTTTTTGGGAGCCTATGTGCCCTCGATCTTCATGGGATACAGGTGGAAAATAGGCCTGTTATTTTCTTCTATCAGTTATACATATACAACATAATATCTATACATGTAGCTATCTATATATACATATATGTATACAACACATGTACATGTATCTGTACTCTACCCTTACGTAATCACCCTTGTCTGCAAGAAACAAAAAAACCAAAAAGGACAACAGGAGCCCTTCTCCTGGGGGCTACTCTTGGTCAGGGTGGGAAAGTTAGGTTGATATTGGTTGCCCTGTCACAACTGTTGTTATTCGTGTTTTTTTTGCTTCTCCTAGGTTTAACTAGGGTGAGGGTTTGTGTTTCTTGTAGTAAGAATATTTTTTGTAAGTATTCAGATCCTGGGCCCTTTCCCAGTTATTCTTTCCAACCTTTATTGTATCAAAGAGGACGGGCATTCCCTGTGTTTTAAACTCATTCATAGAGGTGAACAAAGTGTAATATTATCCTTTGTTTTAATGTCACTCTCTATGCTTTCTTGTTGTGATGTTTATGAGTGTTTACAGTATTTATGAAAGGTTCATTTCCTCCTATATGTGATTGCATAGATAGTACCACATCTGAATTCTGCAGTATTTTTGGGAGGATTTGGTTTCTAGTGTATATGAGATCTATCTACATTATTTTCTAAAAACATGAAACCCCTCCACTCTTGCATATAAGTTCTAATGTGTGCTCCTAGGGGCACTGTCTATTCATATATATATATACACATGAAAGATACATAAGCATGCAAGAAGTATGTAAAGCTATTCATATATCTATATATCTCCCTATGCATGTATCCATATATATATGCCTGTATACTCTTGTACTTGCACGTATGCATATCTCTATGTTCCAAGACTTAAAATACTGAATAATAAGTACACTTGTATATAGAGATTTGTATAGAAAAAAACCTATAGTTTCTTAAATGTGATGTGCCCTTGTCTTATAGCTATGGGTGAGGCTTTAATATTACCTTATCTTTATTTTTCATTATATGTTTTTCTTTTTCTATTATCAAAAAACTCCATATACATACAGGCAAAGCACGAAAACCATAAAAAATAATAAATTATGTAAAGAACAAAAGGGAAGCCTCAGAACAGAGATGAAAGAGGAGCTTCATTGTTCATAACTCCTATGGGTGGGGGTCGTCTGGGCCGAAGGAGGGGGGGGTGGGGGAATGGAATTGTGTGCCGTGTGCAACGTCCCTCGTTCCTCTCTTTCGCTCTTGCGGTAGGAGGAGGGGGGGGGGGGAAACAGCGTCCCCTCGTTCCTCTCTTTCGTTCTTGTGGCTGTTCCCTTTCATCTCAATCTGTGGATGTTCCAAATATGTAGGTTTCCTTATACAAGCATGCATCTATATTTTCATTAACTGAAATATGCTAAGTTATATTTGTCCACCATTTGAGACTTTCTTATTATTTTTCATTATTTTCATATCATATTTCCAGAGAGATTGTATGTCCTTAGGAAACCTTGCCATTTTTATGAGGAATTTTTTCAATTATTATTTGTTCTTGCTTTATCGCTAATGCCTTTATACGAAAACGAGAGTTTGTTCAGTATTTCGTCCTATTCTCTCTCTTATAATTCCTTTAAATGTGATGTTTCTTTTAAAATAATGGTGAGAGTTTATTCTTATTTTGTTTTTCTTTATATTCCTGTCTAGATCTTTTATTCAAAAAACTCTCTTATATCTTTATACAGACAACATAGAAAAAAACTGACGACACGGAAAACATAGCTATAAACATAATATGAGAAAGAGGAGAGGAAGATGAAGGAGGAGCTTCTCTCTTCATAACTCCTGGGGGTGTAGCGTCCCCTCGTTCCTCTCTTACTCTCTTGCGGTAGGAAGGGGGGGGGGGGGAACAGCTTTGTCGCGTCCCCTCGTTCCTCTCCCTCGTTCTTGTGTCTGTTTCTCATTTTATTCTTCTATTGAGAGTGCTTAATATATATATACATATATATATATATATATATTACGTCTGGAATTATTTTATAGACTTACTTTAAGTCTTCTTACTATTTCCTCATTATTATTTATTTTCCTTTTTCTTATCCCCTCTCTCTAATGAGAAATGCTTTTTGTTGTTCTTGTATCTCTAAGAAAACTATTTAAATGTTCAACTATTATTATTATTATTATCACACTATCAATATTCTTCTTATTGTTCTTGTATCTCTAAAAAACACTTAAAAATTTCCACTATTATTATTACTATTAATAATTATACTCTCAATATTCTTATTATTGTTATTCTTTTATTTTCTATTTTTAGAAAACTCCCTATGCCTTTATATATGCACTCTAAAAAAACGAAAAGGGAGCCAATGTATATATATATATATAATACTATCAAGGAATAAAAAATAAAAATTTAAAAGGGGAAGGAGAGGTGGAGTAGCTTCACTGTTCATCACTCCAGGGGGTGTAGCGTCCCCTCGTTCCTCTCTTGCGGTGGGAGGGGGGGGGGAAGGAGCTTTGTAGCGTCCCCTCGTTCCTCTCTTTCGTTCTTGTGCCTGTTTTTCATCTTAATTCATTTATAATATTATGTCTGGAAATACTCTTTACACTTACTTTTGGTCTTCTTATTATTTCCTCATTTTTCTTATCTCCTTTAAAGAGAAATGCTTTTTGTTGTTCTTGTATCTCTAAGAAAGGCTCTTTAAAAAACTATAAACATTATTATTATCATACTAAAAAAATATATCTCGAAATTATTATTGTTAATATTATCAATCATAAAAATATATAGAAAAAAATATAATAACAATACAATGACTATAAAATATTGTTATTATCATACAAGAGATAAGAGCCATTATTACTATTATTATCCACATTGTTATTGTTATTATCAAAAAAGGTTTTATTGTATCTCTAGAAAACTTGCAAAAATTTAACTGTAAATTTTTATTGTAAGAAAAAATATATCTCAAAGCACAAAAAATGTTACTATCACTATCACACATATGGTTCTAAAAAATATTAAATTATCAATATTTTATAGGTCATATTAACAGTATTAATGTCACCAATATTTCATAGTGATATCAGCATCAATACTATTTTATTGTTATAATCCATAGTGCTATCAATATTACTAACCTGGAATATTATTATTAATATTAATAATAACATTGTTACCATTATTATATGATACTTCTCTTTTCATTTTGCTCCTTCTTTGTAGAAAGGGGGAGGAGGATGGGGAAGAGGAGGGGAGGCAGGAGGGACTGCGTCCTACCTATCCCTGTTCCTCATCTCCCCAAGGTGCCTCTCTTGGCTCCAACTATCTCCTGGGTTCCTCAGGTCCATTATCATCTGTGGATAAAAATAAATGGCAGGTCCCTTCCTCTTTCATTATGTATCCTCTGTTCAAAGGAGTAATGGTGAAGGGAACTCTGCTCTTATTAGTCTGTCTGCTATAGTTTTATCTTTCTTCCAGGCCAACATAGGGGGAGGACCGTTCATCTGTCTTCCCACGGGTGTCCTGTGCCTTCTCCTGTGCCCATTTCCAGAGTTGGTTGATAGCTCTGCGAAGGGGGCTTGCAATATTCTGTGAATAAAGCATAGGGAAGATTAATCTGTTTGATTCCTCCTTTTCTCTTTTGTTCAGTAGGTTATCTCTTGGTATTTTTGCCAGTCTGTCCATTGCCGTCCCAAGGATCCTTTCATTATATCCCCTTGCTCTAAAAAACTCTGTCATCTCTCTTAGAGCCTTTTCCAGGTTATCAGGGTCACTGACAATCCTCTTCACTCTGATCCCTTGGGAGAAGGGGAGGCTCTTCTTCAGGTTGGGGTGGTGGCTTGACTGGAAATGTAAATATTGATGAGTATTTGAAGGTTTATGGTACACTGTTGTTTGTAAAAAGCCTTCCTTGTCTATGTATACTAAAGTATCTAAAAATGGTAATTTGTTTGTATCATACTCCATTGTAAACTTAAGATCCGGGTGGAACTGGTTCAATGCTCTGTAGTAATCTTGAAGGTCTTCTTCTGTACCCTGAAACACTCCAAAAATGTCATCAATATATCTGTAAAACATTACTGGTTGTTTTTCTATCTTCTTCCTTTTTGGTTCAATGCTTACATGAACAAAAATCTCAGCCACTGCCACTGAAACTGAGGCTCCAATTGCAGTGCCTTCAGTTGTTGATAGCACTCATTATCGAAGCTCAGCAGAGTCCCTGAAAGGATATGATCAATTCCTTCTTTAATTAGGTATGGGGGAGGGGCTGTTATATTATATAAATGTTTCAGCCTACCTTGTATGTAGCCAAAATTCTTCTCATAATAATTAGCTACTACCCAGGCTGCTTCTTCCTGTGGGATGGATGGGTATAGAGACACGATATCAAAAGAAAACAGATAGCAATCCCCTTCTAGTCTGGGGGTCTCTTCAATTTCTTCAGGAAATGTGTTGTATCTTGTAGTCTCTCTGGAAGTAGCTCAAGCAGAGGAGAAAGGAAAGTGGTTAATAGTCTATCCACTGGTCTAGTTGGGGCACAGCAGCCACTAAGTACCGGTCTCCCTGGCCATGTTCCCATTTCCTCATCTATTTTTTATGGGTTTTGGGGAGAATGTACCAATGGGGGATACTTGCTTTGTGGGCCAGTAGGGCATCCCTCTGTCCTGCCGAGAAACTCGACCTGTTTCCTGTTGGGGAATCTAAGTTGTAGAATCTTGTAATCAAGATCTTACTTTCTGCTTGTACTCTCTGCAGCTCCTCCTGTGGATTGAGTAGATGTTTATAAGTTTGTTTATCTCTTAAATGTGCATGTCCCATGGCTCTATAGCTTTCTGTTCTCAAAACTACTAGGGCCCCATCTTTGTCAGCTTTCTTAATGACTATATCTGGATTCTTTTTAAGTTCATCTAGTGCTGTTATCTCATTCTTTGTTAGGTTAGGTCTTGTTTTCTTATTGCACACCTTTAAAACCATTGTTTCTATCTCTTTAACTTGGTCTCTTAACCCTGGCAATTTTTTACTTTGATATTTATTCATCTTCATTCTAGGGAGTTGGGGGGGCAGATTCACATTTTTCCTCTGAAATGGGGGTCTGAACCTGGAGTGAGGGATGCAGCAAATCTTGTGTTAATTTCATTTTCTAATTTTTCAAGGGAAGAGGCTAGATTTATAGAAATAGGCCGTAGGGAAGGAGGGCCTGGGACAAAAGATCTGCCTTTGCTGAGGACTGATCTCTGTGAGAGGGTGAGGGGTACTTCTGATACTACCAACTCCAACCCTGTTGCCCATTCTTTTCTCTTTGCCACTGTCCTCCTCCTCTTATTTCTTGGCCCCATTGGGTGTTTCCTCTTTCTACCCCTACTTGAAACCTCCCTCTGGGGGGAGCGTATCTCCATTGGTTCCTTTCTGTAGTATTTTCCTGTCCTATGTATCTGTTTCCTGCTCCTATTCTGTTCTGGGTTCTTTGGGGTCCCCATTCCTTTTGGTAAGTTTCCCTTTCCCCATACCTTCCCCTGTAATTCCAATTGATCCCCATCTTCTTCTTGTAGTTCTCCTTGTACCACCAGTTTTTCCCATTGTCTCCCCTGTAATCGCCTCTGTAAGCCCAGTTGTTCCCGTTTTCTTTCCTGTACTGACCTATGTAACCCTTGTTTTCTCTCCTGTGATTCCCTCTGGTGTTTTTTCTGTTCCACACTTTCCTGTTCCCACCATTTCCTTCTCTGTCCATCGTTTCGTTCATATTCCCTTTCCACATTCCTCGTCTCCTGTCCACAGGGTGGGGTATTCGTCTTGGGAATTTTTGGGGGGGGGGGAGG